>NC_044985.1:73739532-74039532 GCF_008728515.1 Papio anubis | reverse complement strand
TAGGTCTGGGGTGGGGCAGAGAATTTCAGTTTCTAGTAAGTTTCCAGGGGATATTGATGGTACTTGTCCAAGAACCATACTTTGAGAATTGTTCTAAAAAAAAGCCAAGTTAACATCAGCTGAAGGAAATAAGCCTGATAAAGTTAATTAAGAAATTAGGAGTAGCAGGCTGGGCGCAGTGGCTCACACCTGTAATTTCAGCACTTTGGGAGGCTGAGGCGGGCGGATCAAGAGGCCAAGAGATCATGGCCATGCTGGCTAATATGGTGAAACCCCGTCTCTACTAAAAATACAAAAAATTAGCTGGGCATGGTGGCCGGCACCTGTAGTCCCAGCTACTCGGGAGGCTGAGGCAGGAGAATGGTGTGAACCTGGGAGGCAGAGCCTGCAGTGAGCTGAGATTTTGCCACTGCACTCCAGCCTGGGCAACAGAGAGACTCCTTCTCAAAAAAAAAAAAAAAAAAGGTAGCAGAGTTGTGCGTGCCCTCTTCCTCTCCACCAGATGGCAGTTTTGGAGCCAGTAGAAAGGAGAGATCATAAATTCAGAATTACTTGGGGACACTGAATTCTCAATTACATTTTGAGATATAAAAGCTAATATCAAATTTTAAATGACAGCTGAATTTGAATTAGAACAAGTGGGCCAGGTGTGGTGGCTCACGCCTGTAATCCCAGCACTTTGGGAGGCTGAGGCAGGCAGATCACCTGAGGTTGTGAGTTAAAGACTAGCCTGGCCAACATGGAGAAACCTTGTCTCTACTAAAAATACAAAAATAAGCTGGGCGTGGTGATGCACACCTGCAATCCCAGTTATTCGGGAGGTTGAAGCAGGAGAATCGCTGGAACCTGGGAGCAGAGGTTGCAGTGAGCCAAATGGAAGCAATATGATTATATAGTATTTGGCAAGGAATTTGGTTGTATATATATATGTTTTTGTAATTGGTCCACAGATTTTTGTGACCTATAAATTTTGTGTACAGTGGCTTTGTTTGATAGGTTTACATTAACTTTGAGTTAAATTCTGCCTTATATATAAAACTGGGACTGGGAGTTCTCTTTGTTTATTTGTTAAAACACTGCAGTTAGTACTTAAACTATTACATAAGAGTTACAAATCTGGCAACACCTTCTTGAACCGACATTTGGGTACTGGCCTCATTAAGGACTAAAGTCATTCTGGATTTTTATACTTAAAATTTACAAAAAGATAAAATTGAGTCAAGTTGAAAACATTTTAGAAATGGTGTTTAGGGTAGTGTAGTTCGCACTTTAAAAGTAATTTTGAAAACCTTATTTAGACAATATCCCTAAATAAGATACGCTCTGTTGCTTCAGTTTCATAATTATAAAGTGTTAGTGTTGATTTCTAATGACAGCTTCCTTCTTTGAAATCATTTAGGGGAGCTTCAAACAAAGTATCTGTGCCTGTGCCCCACCTTCAGAGTTTGATGTAATTGGTCTTGGGTGTGACCTGAGCTTTGGAATTTTTACCTGTCTCCAGGTGATTTTTTTTTTTTTTTTGGAGACAGAGTCTCACTCTTGTCGCGCAGGCTGGAGTGCAGTGGCACAGTCTCAGCTCACTGCAACCTCTGTGTTAGAAATACCAAAATTGGGCTGGGCGCGGTGGCTCAAGCCTGTAATCCCAGCACTTTGGGAGGCCGAGACGGGCGGATCATGAGGTCAGGAGATCGAGACGGCTAACACGGTGAAACCCCATCTCTACTAAAAAATACAAAAAAAAACTAGCCAGGCGAGGTGGCGGGCACCTGTAGTCCCAGGTACTCGGGAGGCTGAGGCAGGAGAATGGCGTAAACCTGGGAGGCGGAGCTTGCAGTGAGCTGAGATCCGGCCACTGCACTCCAGCCCAGGCGATGGAGCGAGACTCTGTCTCAAAAAAAAAAAAAAAAAAAAAGAAATACCAAAATTGTTAGATGATTGGTGCTGTGAAGAAAAGTCAGCATAGAGACAAAAAGATTTCTCAGCAAGCCATTTTTACTTTCTGCAGAAAGGGTGCCGAATCGCCGATGGAACAATGGCGAGAGCACGCTTGACAAAGGAAAAGCAGACATATTTATCCCTTACGCATTTATGTTGTTCTTACTGCTGTGTCGTGCATCCTTTGGCTGGAGCGGGACCTCACACTCTTAAACTGATACCCAATATGCTAATAGCCTAAATAGGTAAGTGCAGGGAAGAACAAAGAATTTGCTTATGAAAGGTTTAAGGAAGCAATAATATTTTTAAATAAGGAAGGGCATAGGCTGTGAGCTGGAACGTGCCTGTGAGCGTGTCCAATAGTTATGCAGGATAGGGCTTAACAAGGAGTTACTAGCACAAAGCAAGGAGACTTGAAGAAAGTCTTTAAAATAAACTATTATTTCTAACACTTACGATTTATTCTTTAACAAGAAGAAAAACTTTGAAGAGGAAACTTTTTACTTTCTACACTCTGCCTCCCAGGTTCAAGCTATTCTGCTGCCTCAGCCTCCTGAGTAGCTGGGATTACAGGTGCCTGCCACAATGCCCGGCTACTTTTTGTACTTTTAGTAGAGACGGGGTTTCACCTTGTTGGCCAGGCTGGTCTGGAACTCCTGACCTCAGGTGGTCCGTGCCTTGGCCTCCCAAAGTGCTGGGATTACAGGCATGAGCCACCATGCCCAGCCAAGTCTCCAGGTGATTCTAATGCACAGACCAGTCTTGGAATCACTGGGCTAGGATAAGAACATTTTACTTGTGGTGAGACAAATTCAAAAATGCTAATTCAGGAATGTGAACTATGACCGACTTAAACAAATAGATCGTTTCTCTCTATTGTATAATTCAATTTGAATGTAATATAAAAAGAAAGTAATATAAATTTTGAAAGGTAAGTTGGATTACAAGTATTTTTATAAATCCAGTCATCCAAGTTGTGGTTATAAGTGGTAACTGGTCATACTGCCTTTTGTGAAACCTCAGGCTGTTGGTCTTTGTATAATCTCAGAGTATCCTTGAAAAATTAACAGATTGTCAGTTTATCAGTTCCATTAGATAGTATATGTATCTGCACATGTGCACAGCCCTTATCAGGCTGCTGCAGCTACTGATTCTAGCTTTGACCTCTTTCCATAGATCTTAAATTTAGTTTCTTAAACAAAAAGCATGCATCTTAGTAGATTCTAACTATAGTATTTTTATGTGCACATCTGTCGTTACATTGTGGGTTTCTCAAGGGCAAGAGCTATGTCTTTTAGGAAATTTTTTAAAAATCCCAAAGCATAATGATACAACTTGATGAATTTTCACAAACCAGGCATACCTAAATCACCAGCACCTGGATCAAGAAACAAGCTTTCCAGAGGCCCTCCTCATGCCTCTCTCAATCAATGCCCTTCCCGATGTTGCCTTTTACTTTCTTATTAAAATGTACACAAGGCACTTGAGTACACTGTTCTGAAGTTTATAGCTTAGTGAACTTATACCTGCAGTCCTGTAATCAGCATCGGGATAGGGACAATTTCCAACGTTCTATGTTTGTTCATGCCCCTTACCAGGTGACCCCACCCTCACCATTTTCATGTCCATTATCCGTGGTCACTTTGGTCAATCTGTGTCTCGGGCTTTGTATTCCTAGCCCAGCAAGCACTTTTAAAACAGCAAAAATAGAAGTGTGTTGTGTTTATTGTTTTGTAGCCTGCTCTCCTTTTGTGATTTGTCGTGACTGCTTTTCCGTGTTAGTATTTTTAGTGGTTGTGTAATGGCTGTGTGTATTAATAGACACAGTGTTTAAAATAATGCTCTATTCTTAGACATTTACTTTGTTTTCGGTTTTTCCATCATGTAAATAATTGTGAACATATTTATCAATCAAACTTTGGTCATATTTCTGAGATTTCCCTAGCGCACATGCTTGCAGAATTAGTGGATTGAAGGGTGTGATCATTTTAAAGGCTGTGGATTTGTATTTCCAAACTGTTTACCAAAAAAGCAGTACCAATTTATACCTCTCTCTACAGTGTCTGAGAATACTGTTTGTATTGCATCTTTTACAAACGTTTTTTCTTAAGAGTAATGACTTTATTTTTTAGAGTAGTTTTAAGTTGGTGGAAAAAATGACCTGCAAATTTGAGCAGAAAAGTTTGACAAATAATAAGGACATGTATCAACCATTACAGTATCGTACAAATAAGTTTCACTGCCCTAAACATCTCCTGTGTTCCAACTGTGCATCCCTCACTCCCCCAAACCCCTGGCAACCACTGATCTTTCTACTGATTTCATAATTTTGCCCTTTTCAGAATATCATACAGTTGAAATCAGAGTGTGTAGCCTTTTCAGACTGGCTTCTTTTGCTTAGTAGTATGTGTATGTATTTAAGTTTCGTCCAATTTTTTTTTGTGGCATAATAGCTCATTTCTCTTTTTCATGGCTGAATAATATTTTATATGGTTGTATTGAAATTGGTGTGTCTTCCAGCCATTGAAGAACATCTTGGTGACTTCCACATTTTGGCAGTTATGAAAAGTTACCATAAAATTCATGTACCAAGTGGCTATACCATTTAAAGTTCCCACCAGCAGTGGATGAGAGCTAAACCTTTTAAAACTTTTTGTTCTAATAATACCTTTTAGAAGAGGCTGCAGCAAAAGGTGATATACTATTTGTAAACTGAAACATGACTACCCAGATTACTGTTCTCATTTTATTCCACATTTGTTTCAGGTTTAATGCATTCAAAAGGACTAATACCATACTGCACCATTTGGTAAGTTTTGCGGGCATTATTTGTATGTGTAACTTAAAATGTCATTGTTAGAGAAGTAGAGAAATACTGGTATGGCAGGTTTCCTTGACCTTGGTACGTCATGGTTCTCAACTATAGCGTCAAGACATGGCCCACATACCTTGTAGGAGGTGGTATAAGATTATGGTTAAAACCATGGTTCTTACAAGTCAGAATGCCTGGGTTAAATAATGGGTTGACTACTTCATCTTGGGTGGATTACTTGGTCTCTTACAGCTTTCCTTTTGATATATATAAAATGAGAATAATAATAGTATCTACCTTAGAATGCTTTTAAATTATAAATAAGATAATTGTATTAATCAGCGTTCTCTAGAAGGACAGAACTAATAGGACATATGTATATATGAAAGGGAGTTTATTAAGGAGAATTGACTCACATGATCACAAGATAAAGTCCCATGATAGGCCGTCCGCAAATTGAGGAGCAAGGAAGCCAGTGATGGATCAGCCTGAGTCCTAAAACCTCAAAAGTAGGGAAGCTGACAGTGCAGCCTCCAGTCTGTGGCCAAAGGCCCAAGAACCACTGGCAAACCACTGGTATAAGTCCAAGAGTTCAAAAGCTGAAGAACTTGGAGACTGATATTCGAGGGTAGCAAGCATCCAGCACCAGAGAAAGATGAAGGCTGGAAGACTCAGCAGGTCAAGTCTTTCCAACTTCTGCCTGCTTTGATCCTAGCCATGCTGGCAGCTGATTAGACGGTGTCCACTCAGACTGAGGGTGGGTCTACCTCTCCCAGTCCACTGACTCAAATGTTAATCTCCTTTGGCAATACCTGCACAGACACACCCAGGAAAAATACTTTGCATCCTTCAATCCAATCAGGTTGACACTCAATATTAACCATCAAAATAATGCATTAAAAAATCTAGCATAGTCTTTGGGAGGCCGAGGTGGGTAGATCACGAGGTCAGGAGATCGAGACCATCCTGGCTAACATGGTGAAACCCCGTCTCTACTAAAAAAATACAAAAAATTAGCCAGACATGGTGGTGGCCGCCTGTAGTCCCACCTACTCGGGAGGCTGAGGCAGGAGAATGGCGTGAATCCGGGAGGCGGAGCTTGCGGTGAGCCGAGATTGCGCCACTGTACTCCAGCCTGGGTGACAGAGTGAGACTCCATCTCAAAAAAAAAAAAAAAAAAAAAAAAACTCTAGCATAGTGCATGGCGTGTAACAGTCATTTTATACGTTAGCTATTATTGTAATGGTGCCCTTGCAAAGTTAAATATCCATAGTTTACCAGATTGAAAGAAATACATTTTATTCACTTTTATATTTCTTATAGAGGCTGACAAGTAAATTGCACGTAAAAACAATAACAGGTCATCTGATATCACTGTATTCTAGGTGGTACTGTAAGTATTTGTCGTGTTATTAGCTCAGTTAATTCTCACGATAGTCCTCTGTGGTACATACTACAGATCTCTTATTTGCAATTCTAAAACCCTAAAACCAAAAGTTTTTTGTTAGTTTGTGGTAAATGCATTGGCAAAAATCTGACCTGGATGTACTTGAAACTCTTTTAGTTTTTATCCTAACTAGTGTGAACGCTTATGGTTTGGTGCATAAATATAAAAACACTGTATTACTATGTAATCAAGTATTACAAGGACCTAGACTCCTCTTGGGGTATTTTATAAAGCATTTAGTATGTACTGTTTTCAAAGTCTAGAAAATTTTAGGAATTAAGGGATTGTAGCCTTATCTCTGTATAACAGGGCAGAAATTGAGGGACAGAGAGGCTAAGTAACATGCCCAGATGTCACAGCTAGTAATTATGAGGTGTGATTTGAATCCTGGCTATCTGTCTTCATAGATTTACTTTGTACGCTCTATAGCCTCTGACAGAGTGAGCACTAAGTAACTATTGCAACTGTGCCTCTGTTAAACCTAAGTGGAGATGGGGATACAAAGCCTGGCATATCCCCTCCTAACTGTGTTAGTCTGTGTTTTTCTGTTGCTTATAACAGAATACCTAAAACCGAGGAATTTGTAAAGAAAAGGAACTTATTTCTTATAGCTAATGTAGGTTGAGAAGTCCAAGGTCAAGGTGCTGCATCTGGTGTGGGCCATTTTGCAGGTGGGTCCTCTCTGTAGAGTCCCAAGGTGGTACAGGACATCATGTGACAAGGAGGCTAAGTGTGCTAGCTCA
This sequence comes from Papio anubis, assembly GCF_008728515.1. Lineage (NCBI taxonomy): Eukaryota > Metazoa > Chordata > Mammalia > Primates > Cercopithecidae > Papio > Papio anubis. The sequence goes on along the minus strand of NC_044985.1, from coordinate 74,032,595 downwards.
CTTCTCCCTCTTCCTCTTATAAACCCATAGTCTTACTCCCATACTAACCCATTGATTCATTAACTCATTAATCCATTAACCCATTAATTTATGAATGGGTTAATCCATTCATGTGAGCAGAACTGTCATGCCCAATCACCTCTTAAAGGACTCACCTTTTAGTATTGCCACAGCAGTACCCTTACTTATTTTATTCAGCTGTTGTACATGGAGGCTGAGGAGTTTCCTAGAAAAAAAACTAGAAGTGGTATCAGTGACTCGTATTTAGACTAAGTACATAGGTGGAATGGGAAGACATGACAGAATCCAGATCACATGGCGACTATGGTGACATGGGGCAGAAAACACCTGGAAAGAAGATAAAGACTCTCAGGGCCTGGGGGTTGAATAGTTCTGAGTCTCAGTGTTTGTTTTTATGAGTGCCTCAAGGGTAGAGAAAATGTATCCCAAGCAATTCTTCTGTGGCCTTTCTGAGAGAGAGAGTGAGTGAGAGAGACAGAGAGAGATCCTTTTTATTTCATGGTGGAGTGATGGAAGTATGCCATTGATGGCAGTATTGCAGGCAGAGTTATGAGAAGTGGACAGGATTATTTTGCGTTAATAGTGTGACATTCGTGGTGACGCTTCCAAGATAGAGGTAGGGAATAGAACCCAGAAGGGAGGACAGAATTCTGCATTTCTGCATATAAGGTTTGTCAAGCTAATGAAAGCCAGTGGAACCTGTCAGTGAAGCCTCATTTGTATCTGTAGACTAATTTGGAAATATTCTTACTACAAAAATATTCAGGGAAATACTGTTTTTTCTTCTTTCTCCATAATCTATTTTAAACTCGTTTGTTTTGTTTGTTATTGTTTGAGACAAGGTCTTGCTGTGTTGCCCAGGCTGCAGTGTAGTGATACTAGCTCACTGTAGCCTCGAACTCCTAGGCTCAGGTGATCCTCCTGCCTTCGCCTCTCGAGTAGCTAGGACTACAGGTATGGACCACCAACCCGGCTGATTTTTAAATTTTTTGTGGAGATGAGGTTTCTACGTTGCCCAGGCTGGCCTCGAACTCCTGGGCGCAAATGATCTTCCTGCCTTGGCCCCTCAGTGTGCTAGAATTATAGGTGTGAGCCACCATGCCTGGCCTATTTTAAATTCTTAAACAGCATTTTAATTTAGTGAGCAAAAGGTCATTTAATTTTGATCTGGATATGGAGAAAACTTCTATTTTCATTTTCTTTTTTTCCTTTTAGAAAGTAGTTCTATTCAGTATTGAGGGTATAGTGTTTGGAGTGCATGAAATGATACTGTGCATATCATTTTCATGACAGCACACATGTTCTTATTATGTATGTCCAGATGGTGTCCTAGAATTATTCATAGCCCTTTTAATCCTACATCTGAATCTCTTTTACTTCACATCTAGATTCCTAGTTCCCAAGAATACAGTAGATGATAATGTTTTAGTCCATTTGAGCTGCTGTAACAAAATACCGTAAACTGGGTAGGTAGCTTATAAAAAACAGAATTTATTTCTCATAGTTCTGGAGGCTGGGGAGTTCAAGATCAAGGGGCCAGCAGATTTGGTGGCTGGTGATGGCCAACTTCCTGGTTCATAGACAACCCTGTTGGCCATCTTCTCTCTGTGTCCTCTTGTGGTAGAACGGGTGAGGAAGCTCTCCAGGATTTCTTTTATAAGGGCATTAATCTCATTCATGAGGGCCAACGTGACCTAATCACCTCTCAAAGGTCCCACCTCTTCTGCCATCACCTTGGGGGTTAGGATTTCAATATACAAATTTTGGAGGGACACAAACATTCAGTCTGTAGTACTATACAAGCTAATAGTTAGCTTGTTAATATTTCACAGATGCTGGCAGAAGACATGACAATCTTGGATTAGAAAAAAAAATTTTTGTGAGTGGTACAATGAGCAACACTGAGCAAGTTTTCTCTTGCTCCTCAAGCTTCAGGGGAGTGACACAGAGGACCCATATGAGTGTCTGCATTTGCAGAATATTGCATGACAGTACAACTGTCATGCGATTTGGGAAACCTGCTGGTTTTAGCAAGCTGTAAATAAGTCTGCTGTCTGTCTCAGAGGAAGGCTTTACCTTCTTCTTCATGGTGGCTCACAGCAAAGACCTTCTTCATGGTGGCTACAGCAGAAGACCTTCTTCTTCATGGTGGCTACCTTGAAAATGACCTGGGCAAGGAGTGGTCAGGCCCTTGGGTTCGTGGCATACCCATTCATAGCACACCCAGCAGTCAAGTACAGGGAAATTCCAGTGCTCATGCCAGATAGCATCTCTCAGCAGCTAAGTTCCATTTCTTGACCTAGGTAGTGGTTACAAGAGTTTCACATTATAGTAATTGACTAAGTTCTGTATTATACTTTGGGTGGTTGTCTGTGTGTGTTTTATTTTACCATAGAAACATAGAAAAAAAATAAGACAGCTTTATCTGTAGTAGTGACATGGAAAGATGACCATGGCAGGTTGCTGAATTAACCATGGGAGGTGCAGAATAAGGTACAGCATTCTATTTTTGCTCATAGTTTATGGAAAAGTGCCTGAGAAAGATAGACACTAAATCAGTAGTGTTGCAAACCAAGGCAATTTTGGTTTTCACCATTTTACCTGTGGTTGCCCCCTTGAATTAAAAACAAAACATCTTACTGAGATTATGGGTTCAGCTGGATGTGGGAAATGTATTTTGCTTATTAAGAAAATGTTATATTTTATCAACTGACTTTATAGAAATAAGTTTTTAAGATAATTTTAAAAATTATTTTACAGTTTTAGATCTACAGGTAAGTTTAAAAGATAGTACAGAGTTCTTACATACCTCTCACCCAGTTTCAGTTTCCCCTAATGCGTTTCTAAATTGCTATTATGGATTGCATTGTGTCCCCCAAAATTCATATGTTGGAGTCCTAGTCCTCAGTACCTCAGAATGTGACCTTATCTGGAAATAGGGTTGTTGTATGTGTAATTAGTTAAGGTCATAATTGAGTAGTGTGGGCCCTGATCCAATATGACTGGTATGCTTATAAAAGGGAAATTTGCAGATGGTCATGTACACAGGATAATGTCACGTGAAGATTGGAGTTATGCTGCCGCAAGCCAGAAAACTATATGAAGCCAGGAGAGAAGCCTAGGATAGATCCTTCCCTAGCACCTTCAGCAGGAGCATTGCCCTGCTGACCCCCGATTTCAGACTTGCAGCCTTCAAAACTATGAGACAGTAGGTTTGTGTTGGTTAAGCCGCTTAAGTAGTGGTACTTTGATATGGCAGCCCCAGCAAACTGCCTGATATTCTTACTATGGTACACTTATCAAAACTGAGAACATTGGTTTTGTGGTTTGAATATTTGCCCCCTCTAGAACTCATTTTGAAATTTAATCCCCAGTATGGATATATTGAAATGTAAGGCCTTTGAGAGGTCATTGGGTCACAAGGCCTCTGTCCTCACAAAGGATGAATCCATTCATTGATTAATGGGGTTATGGGAGTGAGACTGGTGACTTTGTAAGAGAAGTAAGAGAGACTTGAGCTAGCATGCTTAGCTTCCTTGACATATGATGCCCTGTACCTCCTTGGGTCTCTGCCGAGTCCCCACCAGCAAGAAGGCCCTCACTAGATGTATCCTTTTGACTTTGGACATCAGCCTCCGTAACTGTAAGGAAAGGAATAAATTCCTTTTCTTTACAAATTACACAGCTTCAGGTATTCTGTTGTGAGCAACAGAAAATGAACTAAGACAATTTGTATATCACTGTTAACTCCAGACTTTATTTGGATTTCACCACTTTTTTTCCATTAATATTCTGTTCCAGGAATCAATGACACTGCATTTACTTGTCATGCTTTTTAGTCTCCTCTAGTCTGTGATAGTTTCTCAACTTAGCTTTCCATATTTTTCATGCCCTTGACTGAATGTAAGGAGTACTGGTCAGGTAGCCTGTAGAATACCATCTCATCTGGCCTTCTCTGTTGTTTTTTTCACAATTAGACTAGAGTTAAGGTTTTTGGCAAGAATATGACAGAGGAAAATTGCCCTTCTAATCACATCATATCAGGGAGTATTTGTGAGTTTTGATAAATGCATCAGGGAGTATGTGATATCTACATGACATCATTGGTAATGCCAACTCTTATCCCTTTGTGTAAGTATCATTTATTGTTTTCCACTTGTAAAGTTACTGTTTTTCCCTTTCATGCTCTGCTTATTGAAAGCAAGTTAGTAAGTCCAGCCCACGCTCAAAAGGTGAGGGGACAAAGCTGTGTCTCTTGAAAGGGAGATAACTACGTATGTCATTTAGAATTCTGTAAGGAAGATTATCTTTTCTCCTCCATTTATTTATTCTGTGTGAAGTCATGGATATTTATTCTTTGGGCTATCACCTAATATCAAATTATTGATTGTTTCATTGTTCCAGTTCTGGCCATTAGGAATTCCTTCATTTTGGCTTCTGTATTTCTTCCATGTGACCCCATCCTTTTAATTTTTTTTTCTTTTTGAACATTTCCTTTCTGGTGCTAGAAGGTGTGCTCTGGACTCATTTTGTGTTTTCCCTATCTTAGTGCTGGAATCAGCCATTTCTCTAAGGAGCTCTGGTTGCCTTTATTGGAGAATTGCATTTAGAAATCGAGATCTAGACTCTGGGAGTGCTCTTTGCTACTGGGTGTCATGGCTTTCTCTCAGAGAATAGAGTTAGGGTAATGTATGTATGTGTAATAGAATACATATACACTATGTACTTACCCATATATTCATGCATATCTATAATTGTTTCTGTACTTATTCTGTGTATGTATATTAAACTAAACATGAGTTCATAGTGATGTCTTTGTCTTTAATCCAGTACCATAGGTCAGAGTTCATTCTGTCTTTCTCTTCTTGTTCTAACTGTAACTCTGCTCCTGACAGTGAGAGCCAGGCTCCATTACTTACTAATTTAAGCCTAGTATATATGCAGAGCAGTTGCAGAATTGTTACCTGCTCCCCGCTACCAGGAAAAGCCGTGTTGATAAGAGTACATTGTTGATGTACAATTCCTTTATCATCCATATAGTTTTCAGTCATTTCACTGATTTCCAAAGTTAGTTAGCTTCCTCATCACCACAGTCACTTCACTGAGGTTATGTCATAATGTGTAATTCAGTTAGGTTCTGAGAAAGAAAAAATCCTGTTTCCCCAAATGACTAGATCCCCCTCTCAGCCAAGGGGACCCCAGAGAAAGCTGAAAAAATGAGTTCCTGGCCAAGATAGATTGGGAGCTTGGACATACTTTGTGATACTTCCTTCCTCGTTAGCCACCATTAGGCCTTCTTTCCTAAGAGTTAAACAGAGACCAGCCTAAATTTTTCCCCTGCTAATTTCAAGCAACCACCTAACTGTTGCCTTCTTTTTGCAATTTTGACACAGCAGCTGACCAGCATTCCTTCCTAATAAAAGACCGGTGATGATGGAGTGGTTCTGGCCAGTCTGTGGAGGGAGGCTGCACACAGTGGGACTCCATTTCCTCTGTTTCATCTTTTGATGTATAGGGCCTAATTGTGATACATTTAATTGTTAAGTCTCCAACCCAGAGTTAACATGGCATGCATGTTGCATACATGTTGGCTTACTGTACATGCATGTGCCTCCTGTTTGTGAATATTCATAGCTCCTCCTGTAACCTCTTGAATATGTTTGTGTAGCCAGCCAGTTCAGCATAAATTCCCATTTCATCTTTCCCTGGCTAGAAGTGCTTGCTCTTGGCTTCTGCCAGAGGCTGTGCTTCCCAGCCTGTGGGTTGGTCAGCCTGCAGCCTCTTTTATGAGAAGTAAAGCTGTCTTTTCCAAACTTACGATTCTCTGATTCTTCAGTTGACAGTTCATCTGTCATAGTCTGCATTCCATATTGGAATTCCCCGATATTCTGGGTAATTTTTTTCCTTTTTAAAAGATAGTTCATGCTATGGTTTGAATGTATGTGTCCTTCCAAAATTCATATGTTGGAGCCTAATACCAAATGTGATGGTATTAAGAGGTGGGGCTTTTTGGGAAGTGATAAGTCATGAGCACCCCACCCTTATGGATTAGTGTTCTTATAAAAGAGGTTGAAGGGAGTTAACTAGTCCTTTTTGCCCTTGTCCTTCCTTGTGCCATGTGTGGATACACAGAACTCATGAAAAATAAGGTCTTACCAGTCTCTGAATCTTAAACTTGAACTTGCCTTGATCTTGATTTTGAACTTCCTAGCCTCTATAACTGTTAGAAACAAATTTCTGTTCTTTATAAATTACCCAGTTAAAGGCATTTTGCTGTAGCAGCAGGAATGGACTAAGACGGTGTACATTAAAGTTCACTGTTTGTGATGCACATTTCTGTGAGTTTTGACAAATTTATAAATCGTGTGCCCACCACCCCAATACCATGCAGAGGAGTTCCATTCCCTTACAATTTTCCATACTTCCACTTTGTAGTCAGCCGCTTCGCCTTCCCCCAACTCCCTCTCCCTCCTCTGGGGATTGAGATTGACTGCCTTGTTAAATTTTCCTTTTCTTTTGTCCCCAATTCCTTTTCTTCAGCTGTTGTTGACAAGCACTAAGGTCCTTAGGCTATGGTCTTGAAGTGCTTCTCTTTTGAGATGAAGACTTTTATTTAGTAGGCCTCTATTTCTTTCCCGCATTGGAATGAGACATCAGAGCCCTAGGGCTACAAGCTTGAGGTTTTCCTTCCCCTCCCTGCAGATAAAGCCTTTTGTTCTGTGTGGGAGATAAAGGGAAAGGATTTAGCAGTAATCTCTGTTTCCCTCCTGAGCCTGCACCCTCTGGCTCCAGTCTTTGCTAGGAAAGCCTGGTTGGGTTCCAGGAAGAAAAGTCAGCAAGAGAGTGGGAAATGTTAACTAAGATTAACATTTTTAGTTAATCTTTCTTATGGCTTATGCCCCTGGTAAGCAGGGGCGGCTGCTTCACTTCCAATTACAACATTCATGTAGATTTCTCTTTAGACTAATTTATAGCCATTGAGACAGACAAGTGTCTGATCTTTGACAAACCTGACTAAAAGAAGCAATGACAAAAGGATTACTTATTCAATAAATGGTGCTGGGATAACTGGCTAGCTAGATGTGGAGAATTGAAACTGGACCCCTTCCTTAGACCATATACAAAAATTATCTCAAGACGAATGAAAGACTTAAATGTAAAACCCAAAGCGGTAAAAACCTGGAAGACAACCTAGGCCGTATCATTCTGAACATAGGAATGGGCAAAGATTTCATGACGCAGATGCCAAAAACAATAACAACAAAAGCAAAAATTGACAAATGAGATCTTATTAAAGAGCTTCTGTACAGAAAAAGAAACTATCAACAAACATACAACCTACAGAATGGGAGAAAATGTTTGCAAACTATGCATCTGACAAAGGTCCAATATCCAGCATCTATAAGAAACTTAAATTTATGAGAGAAAAAAAACTTTTCAGAAGAAGATACACGTGCGGCCAACCACATATGGAGAAAAAAAAAGCTCAGTATCACTGATCATTAGAGAAATGCAAAACGAAACCATGATGAGATACCATCTCACACCAGTCAGAATGACTATTATTAAAGTCAAAAAATAACAGATGCTGGGAGGTTGTGGAGAAAAGGGAACGTGTATACACTGTTGATGGAAGTGTAAATTAGTTCTACCGTTGTGGAAAGCAGTGTGGCGATTTCCTCAAAGAGCTAGAAACAGAACTATCATTCGACCCAACAGTTCCATTACTGGGTGTATACTAAAGGAATATAAATTACACTACCGTAAAGACTCAGGCACACGTATGTTCACTGCAGGACTATTCACAATAGTAAAGACATGGAATCAACCCAAATGCCCATCATTAGCAGATTGGATAAAGAAAATCTGGTACATATACCCCATAGAATACTATGCAGCCATAAAAAAGAAGTTGTGACCTTTGCAGGAACATGGAGGGACCTGGAGGCCATCATCCTTAGCACACTAATGCAGGAACAGAAAACCAAATACCGCATGTTCTCACTTACAAGTGGGAGCTAAATGACGTGAACACATGGACACAAAGAGGGAAACAACAGACACTGGGGCATACTTGAGGGTCGAGGATAGGAGGAGGGAGAGGAGCAGAAAAAAATAACTGTTGTATTCTAAGTTTATGTGACAGTCTGTACAACAAACCCTCATGACATGAATTTAATTATGTAACAATCCTGCGTGTGTACCCTGGAACTATAATAAAAGTAAAAACAAAACAAAACAAAACAACAAACCTTAACACTGTTTCCTAGCATTTAGAAAAATAAATCCATGTGTATCTATCTGTGAAAAAAAGTGTCAGACTGTTTTTTTCAGGTTCTGTAAGTTTATCCTTCCCCAGTACGTTTGTTTACTTATACTCAAGAATATATCAGATGTGTGTGTGTGTATCAGACTTTGATAATTGTCAATGTGATTACAAAATATATCTTACTATTGCTAAAGTTTTGATTTAAATTTCTCATTAGAGAAACTCAGAAATTCAGATGAAATTGAAACACAACTTTTTCTGTTTAATAATTGTTCCTGTAACTTTAAGCGAATATAAATTATTTCTATTTTTATCTGATAATTTTAACAAAAATTAACTCCAATATTAAATGTGCAACTTGATTTCATAAAGGAGAACTTAAACATTGTGTAAACATGTTGCTTAATGCAGTCAAAATATGTACTTCTAGTTATTAGATTTTTGCTAATAAGTATGCTGTTTAGTTTTAATTGGCATTCTCCAGTTAAAATTTTCCAATTTCAATTTTCAGTTTTACATTACACACTTTTCCCATGCAAGGTTTTAAGTGTTGCCTTTACATAAAGGAATGTGTTAAGAATGGTGGTGCCATCTTCAACATACCTGACACAAACAAGCAATGGGGAAAGGATTTCCTATTTAATAAGTGGTGCTGGGAAAACTGACTAGCCATATGCAGAAAGCTGAAACTGGACCCTTTCCTTACACCTTGTACAAAAATTAACTCAAGATGAATTAAAGACTTAAATGTAAAACCCAAAACAGTAAAAACCCTAGAAGAAAACTTAGGCAGTACTATTCAGGACATAGGCATGGGCAAAGACTTTTCATGACCAAAACACCAAAAGCAATTGCAACAAAAGCCAAAATTGACAAATGGGATCTAATCAAACTAAAGAGCTTCTGCACCACTAAAGAAACTATCATCAGAGTGAACATGAACAGGCAACCTACAGAATGGGAGAAAAGTTTTGCAATCTACCCATCTGACAAAGGTCTAATATCCAGAATCTCCAAGGAACTGAAACAAATATACAAGAAAAAACAACCCTATCAAAAAGTAGGCGAAGGATATGAACAGACACTTCTCAAAAGACATGTGTACGGCCAACAAACATGAAAAAAAGCTCATTACTGGTCATTAGAGAAATGCAAATCAAAACCTCAGATACTATCGCACGCCAGTTAGCGTGGCGATTATTAAAAAGTCAGGCAGGCTCACGCCTGTAATCCCAGCACTTTGGGACGCCGAGGTGGACGGATCACGAGGTCAGGAGATTGAGACCATCCTGGCTAACACGTTGAAACCCCGTCTCTTTAAAAATACAAAATATTAGCCCGGTGTGGTGGTGGGTGCCTGTAGTCCCAGCTACTTGGGAGGCTGAGGCAGGAGAATGGCGTGAACCTGGGAAGCGGAGCTTGCAGTGAGCTGAGATGGCGCCACTGCACTCCAGCCTGGTCGACAGAGTGAGACTCCGTCTCAAAAAAAATAAAAATAAAAAGCCAGGCGACAACAGATGCTAGTGAGGCTGTGGAGAAATAAGAACACTTTTACCCTGTTGGTGGGAGTGTAAATTCAACCATTGTGGAAGACAGTGTGGTGATTCCTCAAGGATCTAGAACCAGAAATACTGTTTGACCCTGCAATCCCATTTCTGAGTGTGTACCCAAAGGATTATAAATCATTCTGTTATAAAGATACGTGTACACATATGTTTATTGCAGCACTATTTACAATAGCAAAGACTTGGAGCCAACCCAGATGCCCATCAATGATAGACTGGATAAAGAAAATGTGGCACATACACACCATGGAATACTAAGCAGCCATAAAAAACGATGAGTCTGTGTCCTTTGCAGGGACATGAATAAAGCTGGAAGCCATCATTCTCAGCAAAATAACACAGGAACAGAAAACCAAACACCATATGTTCTCACTCATAAGTGGGAGTTGAACAATGAAAACACATAGACACAGGGAGGGAAACATCATGCACCGGGGTCTGTTGGCGGGTGGGGGGGCAAGGGGAGGGAGAACTTTAGAACAAATACCTAATGCACGCAGGGCTTAAAACCTAGATAACAGATGGGTGCAGCAAACCACCATGGCACATGTATACCTATGTAACAAACCTCCACATTCAGTACATGTATCCCAGAACTTAGAATAGTGATGCCGTGAGTCCTGATGGTTGGGTATAGCAGAGTCCTGGGAAATCACTGTGTAGTTAAAACTGTGTTCCTGACAGGTGTTTTATTAGTTAGTACTGCAAAATCAATTATTAAGTCTGTCGTATTATAATCTGGCTGCAAACTACTTATTCTGCCTACTCTTTCACCACTCATTTCCTCAGCTAGCCTTTGTTCCACTAACGTTTTAACATCTTAACAAACATTTCCAAATAATCATTGCTTATGGCTTAGCATGTGCGGTTTCCTGTACCTGGAATTCTCATCTCCCCTTTTTCTTGGGATACATCAAGCCCCAACTCAAATATCCTCTCTATTTTCAAGTTGACCATAGCTACAGTAGTAAGAATTATTTGCCCTCTCTTATTCATCTTTGCTCTCTCAGCATGTAACGTAGAGCTTTATATACAGTAGTAAATTAAAAGATTTAAGAGTATTTCAAAGTCCAAGAAATTCTAGACTGGGGTCTATAGTAAGTCAGTTTATTCAGTTGGCTCAGAAATAAAAATTTAGGAGGTGTGTATGATTTGCTTTGGAATTGTCCATTTACATAATCTAAATAACTTTAGAAACTTGTAAGATGTACCTATTCATTCCTTTAGTTGCCATTAATATGCAAGATTTGCATTTGATATGTATGTTTTGATGTTGGCTTGTGATAAAAACTTAAGAAATTTTATCATAAAGTTATTCTTTGTTTATACAGAGAATGTCCAAGCACACAGATGCAGCAGAAGATGTGCTATTGGAAAAAAAAGGTTGTGCGGGAGTCATAACACTAAACAGACCAAAGTTGCTCAATACACTGACTTTTAATATGATTCGGCAGATTTATTCACAGCTAAAGGTTTGTAATTTTCTTATTGCAGTTATATGGATTCTTCTCAAAGTATATCATAATAGGACACTTCTGGTATTTTCTCCCATAGAATCACATAATTATCTGGGATCTGCATCTCAGTAAGCCCCATTGATTCTTGAGGTTTCAGTGTTTCCCCTGTGCAGTTATTCTTGAGCATCCCTGGTGATAGGGAGCTCACTGTCTCCTGAGGCAGATTCTTTGACTTTTATATAGCACTGATTTGTTTGCAAGTTTCTTTTTGTGTTCTGGCACTCTCTGTTTCTCTGACCTTTAAACTAGTGATACTTTTTCTGCCTCTGAGAGAATGAGTATACAAATCTAATCTTCCACCTGATGACCTTTTCATTTGAAGACAGCTGCTTTTTTTTTTTTTTGAGACAGAGGAGCCTTGCTCTGTCGCCCAGGCTGCAGTGCAGTGGTACCATCTCGGCTCACTGCAAGCAAGCTCTGCCTCCCGAGTTCACGCCATTCTCCTGCCTCAGCCTCCGGAGTAGCTGGGACTACAGGCGCCTGCCGTCACACCCGGCTAATTTTTTGTGGTAGAGACGGGGTTTCACCGTGTTAGCCAGGATGGTCTCAATCTCCTGACTTCGTGATCTGCCCACCTCGGCCTCCCAAAGTGCTGGGATTGCAGGTGTGAGCCACTGTGCCCGGCCAGACAGCTACTTTTAAACTGCCTGCTTTTTCTCAGAGAAGGCCATAAACTCTCGTAAGTGAACAGCATGGAATAGTAGAAAAACAGGACTTAAAGTCAGACTGTCTGGTTTGAAACTCGGATTTCTATTTATTAACTGTGTAAGCTGGGAAAGTTAATCTCTCCGTACCTCAATCTCCTCAGCTCTGAAATGGAGATGATGATATGTAAAGATTAAGTGAATAGTGTATGTAAGTACCTAATGTAGTCTGCCATGCAGATGTAGAACAAATCCCAGTTTTCCCCTGGCTACCAGTTCCTTAATTCTTCATTTGATGAGTCTGTCTTCTATTCTTGTGTTTCTGTTTGAGATACCATTATAGTATGTCTCAAAATGTGATACATAGAAATAAGCCAAATGTTGCAAATAATAGAGTTGGGCCAGAGTGGAAGAAATTAGAAATGTTCATGTTATAATAACATTTCTATTAATGTAATTAATATAGTCCAGTATTGCATGAACCGTTTGGACAATCACATCTGTCCAGCTACATCTTCCTTGTGCGTTACATATTTATTCTGTAGTACAGGTTGAACATCCTTAATTCAAAATGCTACAAAATTCAAAAACTCTTTAAGTATCAACGTGACGCCGCAAGTGGAAAATTCCACACCTGGCCTCATGATGGGTTGCAGTCAAAACACAAGTGCCCGACACACTATTTATTCAGCATCCCTAAGGGAAAAAATTAATTACCTTCAGGCCATGTGTATGAGGTATATATGAAACCTAAAGGAATTTCCAATCCCCAAGATATGTCATTCTGTATATGCAAATATTCTAAAATCTAAAAAAGTCTGAAACACTTCTGGTCCCAAGCATTTCAGATGAGGGATACTCAACCTGTATAGATTGATAGAACCCCTGTTAAGTTTTCTGTCTGTAGGTAACTAATTTTTCATTTCGTCCATTGTTCTGGATTTTCACATTTTCATTGGCTCTTGATTCTTTCATCCTACTTGTTAGCTGTCTTTACCAATCCCAAATCACTTGGATTTTTTATCAATATTATACGTGGTTTCACTCTGTTACTTATACATTAAGAGTAAGACAGTAAGCCCTGTATCAGCACAGTAGAAAGGTTATTGCTATATTTATCAGCAGTCTTTGGGTTGATTTGTTCTCCAAATTTATATGTTTATGTAACATCATTATTATGCCCATATTTGTTCATCTTGGTATCAAAGTTATGGCAAAGATTTCAGGTGCCATCTTGAAATTTGGATCACACAATGTACTCATCTAGCAACCTTTTGAAATAGCCTAAGCCTCTACTTTATCTGGGAAAAGCAAATGAACTTCATTCAATGAAGAATGGGATGAGATTTGTTCTTCTGGATATCCCTTATATAAGAATATGTACTGTCACACACATATATGTATATGAATATATTATTGTGTATATGTGCATATGCATATAATTTTAATGAGTTTGTGTTTATAATATGTTTATACCATCTTCTGTTGCATTTGAATAGAAGTGGGAACAAGATCCTGAAACTTTCCTGATCATTATAAAGGGAGCTGGAGGAAAGGCTTTCTGTGCTGGGGGTGATATCAGAGGTAAAAGCTTTTCCCTTTCACCTGAATGCTTCCCCGCCCCACTAAAACTGATCAAGTATTGTCAAATTTTTGTAGTAATTTGTAATTTGCTTTACTTCTTAGAACTTTTTATTGTAAAGTTAATACATTCTTAACTTAGAAAAAAGAAAAATTTGAAGACTTAACTTTCTGCAGTTAGTATTAGCAAATGAGGAAAATAGCTGATTTTTTTTCTCACTACACAAATACCCTTTTGAAATTTAAATATGTTGTCTCTCTCCCTGAATCATCACAAATAACATGTCCAGTTAGGGTATATGGGTCCACTTTATATTTTAGAACAGCTGATATTAAGCAGTTCTGTTAGTCTTATGACCTATCTGGCCATGTTGACTTGCCATTCTCCAAAAATGATGTGCTCTCACATGTTCATAATTTTTCCTATGCTTCCCACTATTCATGATCCCAAAGCAACCATCTTCTATGTACTTATTTATAGCATTTATCCTGTTACATTGTAAATATACTTTACATGTGTTTAAACATGCTGAGCTAAAAAGAGAAACTGTCTTTATTTTTCATAGTTGTTCAGGTCAGTCTGTCTATACACATTTAAATGTTAAAGACAGAAGAAATGTCTGTTCTCAGCATCAGTGTCATGGTCATAATCACTATAATCATGATTATAGTATAATCATGAGATTATACTATATAATCTCTGATTATATGTAGTATAATATACTATATATAATATACTCTGAGTATATATAGACACACTGATGCTGAGAACAGGCATTATAGTATAATCATGATTATAGTCATAATCACTATAATTGTCCATATTATATATACAGTATATTGAAACTTTTTATATTTTGTATTTTGTTCCTTGTGGAATTGGTAGGGTTCGGGGATTGTTTTTTTGTTTGTGTTTTAATTTTATTTGTTTGTTGTATTAAGACAACCATCTTTGGGCTTATTCACCAAACTTACATAAACCATTACCTTAGGAATAGGAAAAAAGCTGGATTCAGGATATAATTTCAGATACTTATTAATGCATTTTAAAATTGCAGTTTAATGAAAACTTTGCTTAAACTGATCTGTTAACTGAATTGTTTTTGAAATCTGTTGTTTTGCCTACAACATGCATTTTTAAATTATTATTTATTTATTTATTTATTTGTTTATTTTTTTGAGACAGAGTTTCACTCTTGTCACCCTGGCTGGAGTGCAGTGGTGTGATCTCTCCTCACTGCAACCTCCACCTCCTGGGTTCAAACAATTCTCCTGCCTCAGCTTCCTCAGTAGCTGGGATTACAGGTGCCTGCCACTATGCCCTGCTAATTTTTGTATTTTTGGTAGAGACGGGGTTTCACCACGTTGGCCAGGCTGGTCTTGAACTCCTGACCTCAGGCGATCCGCCTGCCTCAGCCTTCCAACAACGTGCATATTTTTAAAATACTGTTTTTCAGCCTTGAGTTAGCCTTTCATCTGGCCTGTGATCTTGTCAGTTTATAGATGGGCAGAGCTTTGTGTGTTGAGTTTATTAGCTTCTTCTGACTGAGCTATTTCTGCATATAGGCCTAATTTTATACTGATGTTTGGAAGTAACAGTTACAAATTGTAGAATTATTGTAGTTTACACATATAAAGCAGTGGATTCAAGTCCAGGAAATGTAGTTCCTTGAAAGATTGTAGTCCAAAACGATAAGTGGACACTCAGAAAATTTTCAAAAAATGATTGTGAAGGACATTTAATTTTAATTTAGATGGAACTAATTGATTAGAATAAAAATTAGGTCAGAAAAAGATTTGAAGGAAATTTGAGAAGGTTTTTGAGGTAAAAGAGTTTCATTCCAAAGGCGATAAAACTTACGTTCTTTTCCTTTTAGAATTGGTAAGCAGTGATAAGAGCTGAATAAAAGATGATAGACAATGACAGTCATTTTTTGTTTGTTTGTTTAGGTATATATCAGTGAAACCTCAGAGTGGTAAAAGTAGATGTCAGATCTTTCTTTTAAAAACCAGTAAAAGGGCTGGGTGCAGTGGCTCACACCTGTAATCTTAGCACTTTGGGAGGCTAAGGTGGGAGGATTACCTGAGCTCAGGAGTTCAAGACCAGCTTGGGCAACATGGTGAAACCCCGTCTCTACTAAAATACACCTGTATTCCCAGCTACTTGGGAGACTGAGCCAGGAGAATTGCTTGAACCTGGGAGGTAGAGGTTGCAGTGAGCCGAGATCACGCCACTGCACTCCAGCCTGGCGACAAGGCAATACTCCGTTTCAAAAACAAACACCCCAAAAAACTAGGAAAAGAAGTCAACGTATGAAACATTTTGAAGGAAGAGATAACAGAATTCTAGAGTTAAGAGGCCCAAGCCGGCAGATCACCTGAGGTTGGGAGTTTGAGACCAGCCTGGCGAATATAGTGAAACCCTGTCTCTACTAAAAATACAAAAATTAGCCGGGCTTGGGGACGCATGCCTGTAATCTCAACTACTTGGGAGACTGAGGCAGGAGAATTGCTTGAACCCGGGAGGTAGAAGTTGCAGTGAGCCAAGAGCCAAGATTGTGCCATTGCACTCCAGGGTAACAAAGCAAGATTCTGTCTCAAAACAGACAAAAAACAAACAAGAGAACTCTAGAGTTAGTGTAAAAATCGGTAGACAACATTTTGTGTGTAATACTTTCCCGTAAAGGAGGAAACATATTTATGAAATGTTTGTGTTTTAATAGATAAATCTCAAAGGACTTAAAGATAGGAAAGGCATATGAGTTGCAGTATATAGAAGAGGAAACTTGGTTAGCAGTCTTGAGATTGACTGGAGGAAGAATATGGTAGGAGATGTGAACTCTGGGTAATAGAAGATTGCAATAGAAGTGAAACCATTTGATAGTGTTCACTATTCAGTAGATATTTACTGAGCATTTGTTTTTTAAGCCAGGTAATGGTATGCTGTAGCAATGTCTTTGAGAAGTTACATTTCTATTTATGTTAGTAAATAAGAATGTCAGTATATTATTTACCTGTCTAGCCTCACCTTTTCCCTTTGCCCTTTAGTCTTTTAAAACTGTTTGATTCTTGATTTTACTCTTCTTTCTTGACTTTGAGGCTTTGTAGGGTACTGCTTCCCCTACTCAGAATTTTTCTTCCTGTCATTTTCTAGGAAATTCCTATTTACCTTTTCAAACTTGGCTTAGGGTTACCTCTTCTAGGAAGCCTTCTTTTAATTAATTACACATCTCCTGCTCCCATTCTCACAGCACCCCAATTCTTATAGGAGAAAGAATATGTTTTAGTATCAATCTGAACTCCAGGACAGCCATCTTGTGTTGTTGTCTTTATTATCTGCAACACCTAAAACATTACTTGATATGTAGTAGATGCTCAGTAAATATTTCATGGGGGAAATGAATGTGACAGAAATATTTAAGGACATGGAGTACGTTGTAGTGCTATACACACACAGGTATAATACATTTTGTATTAAGATATATTACCAAAAGACATGTATGTCTAGCAAATGTTAATTTAAGTGCTAGAGAAAATAATCAAAAGAAAATGTGGTTTGCTACAATATATTATTATTATTTTTTAAAGACACAGGGTGTCACTCTTCTGTCCAGGCCAGAGTACAGTGGTATGATCCTGGCTCACTGTAGCCTCAGTATCCTGGGCTCAAGTAATCCTCCTGGCTCAGCCTCCTGAGCAGCTGGTACTATAGGCACATGGCACTGCAGCCAGCTAATAAAACATTTTTTGTTGAGTCTCACCAGGCTGGTCTCAAACTCCTGGCCTCAAGGAATCCTCCCACCTGGTTTCTCAAAGTGCTGCAATTACAGGTTTGAGCCACCATGCCCAGCCTGTAATTTCTAATGTAACATTTTGTAAGAAGCATGGAAAACAAGAATAGGAATTTTTGCCTCGAAGCTTTGACTTTGGACTATGGATCTGTGACTATAATATAATTTCTGTGGCAGGGGCAACTATAAAACTTTAACAAGTCATTTTAGAGTGCTCCCTTTCCCCCAGTATTTAATTATCATAATACTTTTGATCTAGTTGACAACGTTGACTATTAAATCGTTTTTTTTTATTTGTAATCTTTCCTTCCTAGTGATCTCGGAAGCTGAAAAGGCAAAACAGAATATAGCTCCAGTTTTCTTCAGAGTTGAATATATGCTGAACAACGCTATTGGTATGTGTGTTCTGCTCAGAGCTTTGGAAATGGAATAAAGAAATGAGGTGACAACCGGGTGCGGTGGCTCACGCCTGTAATCCCAGCACTTTGGGAGGCTGAGGCGGGCGGATCACGAGGTCAGGAGTTCGAGACCTTTCTGGCTAACACAGTGAAACCCCATTTCTACTAAAAGTGCAAAAAATAAGCCGGGTGTGGTAGTGGGTGCCTGTAGTCCCAGCTACTCGGGAGGCTGAGGCAGAGAATGGCATGAACCTGGGAGGCGGAGCTTGCAGTGAACTGAGATAGCGCCACTGCACTCCAGCCTGGGTGACAAAGCGAGACTCCGTCTCAAAAAAAAAAAGAAATGAGGTGGATGTATGCACTTTGTTAAAAATGTAATCAATAGGCAGTCTTACTTAAACTTTTAATACCATGTGCCAGGCATAAATAAAGTTGATTAAACAATTTTGAGTGCTTATTTAAAAACAGTAACCCTTTAATATTAGTAGGCTATACTTAACTGCAGTTTGTTAAAAAATCAATATGAGGCCGGGTGCGGTGGCTCACGCCTGTAATCCCAGCAATTTGGGAGGCTGAATGGGTGAATCACCTGAGGTCAGGAGTTTGAGACCAGCCTGGCCAACATGGTGAAACTCCATCTCTATTAAAAATACAAAAATCAGCTGGGTGCGGTGGCACATGCCTATAATCCCAGCTACTCGGGAGGCTGAGGCAGGAGAATCACCTTGAATCTGGGAGGTGGAGGTTGCAGTGATTCGAGATCGCACCACTGCACTTCAGCCTGGGCAACAAAGCGAGACTCCGTCTCAAAAAAAAATCAGTATGAGAATATGGATTTCTGATCATGTGGTAGCTTTAGCTTTCTTGGGGGAAAAACCATGGGTTCCAGTTTTCTCTATAAAATGAAGTATATAGTATCATTTCCTAATTCTTAAAGAACTTGGGAATAAAAATTTCTTTATATTCAAGGTTCAAGGTTTCATTGGAGGTGAAGCAGTGTTTTTATCAAGCATGTGTTTCAAAAGTTAAGATACAGGAAGTAACATAATAAGTACTTGTGTACACTCTAGCCCAGAATTAACAGACATCAATATTTTATTTTTGCTTGATGATTTAAAATGTCTTCAAAAGAAATATAATACTGCAAGTCTGGAAGTTACATTTCAGTTCATTTTTTTGCTTTCCTCAGTGCCATTACTTTCCCCAGAAGCAACCAGTTATTCCTCCTCAAAAACAACCATTGTCATTAATTTTCAGTGTATTCTCCTAGACCATATTTGACATTTTTACTAAATATTTATGAACTAAAAGATTTTAAGTTAGAATTTGATTGAGTACGTGATATTAAAGTATTTTGACATAGTTGAAAAAATAAATTCAGTTTTTCTCATGTGCCTTTTAGACAAACATATTTATATATTGGCATAAAAACATGAATTAATATCTAGTAGATTAAACACATGGGGATATATATGTTTTTGTAAAAACGAATTGATGAAAATAATTACTAAGTGATGAAAAAAGCTGTGCAATAATTTAACATTGAAGTATTTAAAATAGTAAAACATAAGTTTATTTTAATTTTATTATTTATTTATTTATCTTTTGAGACAGAGTCTTGCCCTGTCACCCAGGCTGGAGTGCAGTGGTGCGATGTTGGCTCACTGCAGCCTCTGTCTCCCAGGTTCAAGTGATTCTCCTGCCTCAGCCACTTGAGTAGCTGGGATTACAGGCATGCACCACCACACCCGGCTAATTTTTGTATTTTAATTAAAGACAGGTTTCACCATGTTGGCCAGGCTGCTCTCGAACTCCTGACCCCAGGTGATCCACCTGCCCCGGCCTCCCAAAGTGGTGGGATTACAGGCGTGAGCCATTGCACTTGCGGTGTATAAGTTTAAATGTGTAAGTTTAAAGACAAAATAGAAATGCAGAACATTGTATCATATTTTATACAGCAAAGTAGACAAATAGAGGCTTCCATTTTTTAAGCTTTCCAATTCCTTTTGTTTTTTAGCTTTTATTTTAGGTTTGAACTAAAAGATTTTTACTTTGTATTTAGAAATTTACGTAAATACTATCTTACTGTGTATACCATTCCATAAATTGTTTTTAACAACATGGAATATAACTCTTCTGTGGTATCCAATATTATGATTATATCCCACATTAATTATCTGTTCTACATTAATGGATATTTTAGCTTCCAATAGTTACTAACATAGATAGTTGTACTCTTGTACGTGCTCCCTTATTTCCCATGCGCAAAAGTTTCTCCAGAACTAGTATGTAGAATGGATAGATCATAGTGTTTATGCATCATTACTTTGTTTCCAAATTCTTTAAGATGCGTTTTCTACATGTCTTTTGTCTTGGCTGCTATTGGACTTTGGGTCTTCCATATGAATTTTAGAATTGTTTCATCAGGTTTCACAAAAGTTTCTACTGAGATTATGATTAGACTTAGAATGAATTATGGGTTAATTTGGAGGGAGTTGACATCTTTGAAATGGAGTCTTCTCAACCATAATGTAGCATAGCTCTTCCTTTTTTTTTGTTTTTTTTAAAGATAGAGTATTGGTCTGTTGCCCAGGCTGGAGTGCAGTGGCATGATCACAGCCCACTGCAGCCTCAACCTCCTATGCTTAAGTGATCAAGTGTTCCTCCCACCTCAGCTTTCTGAGCAGCTGGGAGCACAGGTGCTTGCCACCACACCTGGCTATATATTTTTTAAGAGATGGAGTTTTGCTGTATTGCTCAGACTTATCTCATACTGCTGACCTCAAGCAATCCTCCCACCTTGGCCTCCCAAAGAGCTTAGATTACAGGTGTCAGCCACCACACTGAGCCCTGGTTTTTTGTTTAAAATCAAAGGTTAAGTTGTTAAATGATAACGAATAGATAGGATTGTGTTGGATTGACACTTAAAAATATGTATTTTATAAGCCATACATTTAGTCATCTTTGGTGTTTCTTGCTAAAATTTCCTAGGGAGAATCTTGAGTATATATAATGTGGGTTTTTTTAAGAAAAAGGGAATGTATTATAAACACTGTAACTAAAATTACAGCTCTATTTCTTTCAGGTTCTTGCCAGAAACCTTATGTTGCACTTATTCATGGAATTACAATGGGTGGGGTAAGTAGACTTTTTACTCCGATCATTGATGTGAGTTGTATTAAAAATAAGTTAATAATTATTAAACAGAAGTGAGCTGATGAATGTAATATAATAGACCTCATTGAAACGTAATTGTGTGGATTTTGGATCCTGACAGATTTGAGATATAATATTTGCTTATAGCACTTTTAGACTATCCCAGCCCAAAAGAATATTTTATGTTCTTAATTATGTTATATGGCTGGGCATGGTGCCTCACATCTGTAATCCCAGCACTTTGGGAGGCCAAGGTGGACAGATCACTTACGTTAGGAGTTTGAGACCAGCCTCGCCTACATGGTGAAACCCTGTCTCTATTAAAAATACAAAAATTAGCTGAGCATGGTGGCACACACCTGTGATCTCAGCTACTCAGGAGGTTGAGGCACGATAATTGCTTGAACCCAGGAGGTGGAGCTTGCAGTGAGCTGAGATTGCACTACTGCACTCCAGCCTGGGTAACAAAGTGAGACTATCTCAAAAAAAAAAAAAAAAAAAATATATATATACACACACACACACACACACATTATATGCTATTTTAATTTTTTGAATTAGCAAGTTTTTTTAAGCAATGGAAAGTTATCTTTTAATATATAGAGCCTTTTTTCTACTTAAAAATAGGAGCTTCAGAAGAGAAACTAGAATGTTGAGTTTTTTTTTTTAATTCAGTATTAGAGATTTGGTTGCCTAAATTGTACCTGTTACTCAAAATTTCACCTTAGTGGAAGTGTTTGGATTCTTTATGAAGTTCTCTATAACTGCATTTCTGTCAGTTGACAAATATTCTGCCTCTGTGCTATTACAGAGAAGTCTAAAATGTAACTGACATTGATTAACTTGACCTGGAGTTAGAGAAAACATGAAATAATTTCAAAACAATTGGTAGATTGTAAGGTACTGACAAAGATTAGCCTTTAAAGAAGTGAGGGGTCAGAATGGGTCTTCATGGCAGGAAAGGGCTGCATGGAGAGAAGATGGTGAATTGAACTGAGCCTAGAAAGGTAGTGGAGGAGAGAAAAAGTAATGTCTTTTCCTCACTGATTGCAGGGGTCATGGCCAATATCCGTATAACAAAAGACAGATTAACAATAGAGAAGCATAACACATTTATTTAATCAAAGTTTTACATGACATGGGAGCCTTCAGAAATGAAGACTCAAAGACCCACAGATCCAGGAAAAACTGTGTTTTTGTGTGTAAGTTCAACGAACAATGGATGGTCACATAGAAGTATGATTGTACAAAAACGGTATTATTCATTAGTAATAAATGGGGGAACTTAGGTAGGCTTGTTTGTTGAGATTCTTCTTGGCCTCTCTGTGTAACATTCCTTTCCTCCAGGTATAGAATGGAGCCCTTGTCACATGAGGGTTTAATGACTTTCAAGGCCAGGTGTCGTGGCTCATGCCTGTAATCCTAGCACTTCGGGAGGCTGAGGTGGGTGAATCGCTTGAGGCCAGGAGTTCGAGACCAGCTTGGGCAACATGGCGAAACCCCATCTCTACTAAAACTACAAAAATCAGTTGGGTGTTATGGTGTGCACCAGTAATCTCAGCTACTGGGGAGGCTGAGGCACGAGAATTGCTTGAACCTAGGAGGTTGTAGTGAGCTGAGATCATGCCATTGCACTCCAGCCTGGGTGACAGAGCGAGACTCTGTGTCAAAAAAAAAAAAAAAAAAAATACTTTCAGAAGAGGTAGGTTAGAGAACTTCTTTATGGCCAACTGTCCCACAAAAAGGTGGGGGAAAGTCACAGTGGCCTCCAAGTGGCCATAGTTTGGGGTAGCATGTCCTGAGCCATGCCAATAGGCAGGACATAGGTAGGTAGGGCCCAGGTAGGTAGAGTCTAGGTAGGTAGGTAGTATGAGGCCAAAAGGTGGAATTTTTGAAATTCCACCTGTTCAGTGTTTTAAGGAACGATTTGGAATACAGGTAGTTCCACACTTTGTTCTAGTAGAACCACCCTAAATAAGGACCGGAATTGCTTAGATCTTGCACATCATTTTGGGAAGGGATTCTACTAGCAAGGGCGATCTGTACCTCTCTGCTTGGCAGAAACTGAGTGTGGGTTTGTTGTGCTTTAACCTGGGGAAGATGAAAGCTCTCTGAAAAAAAATACTGTAGAATAAGAGGAAGGGAAAGAATCTGAAGCATTGAAGGAAGAGCTGCCCTGTGAATGTGAAAGAAACCAGGAGGAAATGAAGACAAAAACAATGGGCATACCCAACAGCGTGAAAAATAAATGTGACCCCATTAAAACAGGAAAGAAATCCCATAAGGAGAGAGCAGACTCAGGTGAAAGGGCTACAAGTTGAAAAAGGGAAACAGATAACAGGGAGGATGACGGGGAACTAATACACAGTAGCAAAACTGACATTCTGTTTTAATGGCATTAGATTAGAAAGAGATGAATTTCATGTTACAGATAGTAAAGTATCTGTGGAGAGTAAACTTGAGAAACTCTCACAAAGCATTAAAAAAAATATGTAAGTGATAAAAATGAGTGTTTTGAGGTAATGACTATGAAAGAAAGTTACTGGGAACCCAAAAAAGGAGTGATAAATACTCCATTGAAAGTAAATCAAACACTTGGAACAGAAATAATGATCAGATATGATGAAATAAGACTTTAAGTAAAAACAAAAACTCCCAAACTCAGATATGTATAATTAAAGGAAACACAGAATTTCAGATAAGCGAAAAGAGACCCACACCTAGATAAAGGCTCAGGTAAATCTTTTAAAATTATAAACCTTAAGAGAAAAAAGCTAACTGTGAGTAGTCAGGCCAAGGAATCAAGGTAAATGGGGTGATTAGTGAATGCATGTTATACACAGATTTCTTCAGATTGCTCTGTTACACAGTGTGACAGAAGTCAATGGGTTGAGAAGTTGTGAAGTAGTTAGGATCCAAGAGTTTTCTCCCCAACTAAGTTGTTATTAGTATAATATAAAATAAAAATATTATCAGGAATGGTAAATATATTGCTGACATATTATTGAGAATATTTCAATAACTATTTGGTCTAGTTGACCAAGAGATCACTTAAAGTTATAACTCAAGACTCTTTCTGATATGAAAGGATTGGTAAACTGCCCTTGGTGCTATTAAGTGGGCAGAACTTCCATTTTTTTACAGAAGCCTGAGGATTATATTGCTTTAGCACAGCATGTCTGAATGCACTGGCCATGTTCTTCAGTACTGGGGCTTGTATAGCGTTTGTATATATTCCTCATGTATAACAACCAAGAATATTTATTTCAAAAGAAAGACTGCAGTGAAACAGACCAAGACAGTGTTGTCTTGAATAGATGAACATGCTGCTGCTGCTTCATACTGGTCTCTGTTTTCAGTATTTAAAGAACATAAATTACTTTCAAATAAATATATACTTTATATCAGCCTTTCTTAACCAGAATTCTACCAGAGGATTAAGTCTTAATGCCCTAAAATGTTCTTGGGTTTGCCTAGAGAATCCGTCTCTAGACTGGGGCCTAGCAGTCTGTTTGAACAAGCCAAGCTCTCCAAGTAATTCTGAGTCATGTTAATTTGAGAAATAGGGCTCTAAGCCATCCCTTGAATGTAATTAATTAGTTCCTATTTCTGTCCTGTGCTTCTTGAATGGTACTAGTTACGTACTATCCTTGGAAGAATTGAGAGTATAATCACATCATTTGCAGTGATCTGTGGTTCAGATGAGGAACCCCTGAGAAAGTTTGTTTTATACTATATTTTATCTGCTCCCTTAAAAAAATTGTGTCTTTTCTTCCATCAGGTATGCCCAACCACATGCATCCTTAAAGACTGAAGTTCTACCCTCTTTTTTAATAGTCATACATAGTATGGATTGAGCATCTCTTGTCTGAAATGCTTAGGACCCGGAGTGTTTTGGATTTTGGAATATTTACAATATGTTATAAATAAAGTTTCAGTGCTGCAAAAGAAATAGCACTCGAATATAACATTTTATTTTTAATTCTCAGCAAGGCGATGTACTTCTATAGAAGGGTGTGCCCTTACAGATGGAGCAGTGGTGAGCACACACCTGGAAAAGGAAGGGAGAAGGAGTTCTTATTCCTGATAAACATGGCCCCTGCTGCTGTGTCATTCCCCTATTGGCTAGGGTTAGACCAGACAGGCTAAACTAATTCTGATTGGCTAATTTAAAGAGAGTGATAGGGTGAGTGGTTTGGCAGAAAAAATGGTTATGGCAGAGCAGTAAATTGGAATGAGTCAGGGTGGAGCAGGTAATCGAGAAAGGTTGCGTTATGGGGAAGTTAAGTTTAAAAGCAGAAGGCAAAGAATTGAACATACACTGATCCTTTGAAGAGAAATTTAGAACTCATATCTAACAACTTAAATCTTAAATCCAAAAATCTGAAGTCTGAAATGTTCCACAATCTGAAATATTTGGAACACCAACGTGATACTCAAAGGAAATGCTCATTGGAGCATTTCAGATTTCAGAGTTTTGGATTCAGGATGCTCAACTTACACTACAATTAGATGTGATTTCTTCTTCCATTGAGTCAGTGCTTTCAGTCTGTACTCTAAGTTTGGTGTTTGTACTTTATTGTTACTTTATATCTCATCTTCCCAATTGTATTAGATGGTCTGGAAAGGGCAAGGATTATCCTACCTTTTTTTTGTTTTGGCCTTCCCATAACAACTAGGAATGTACAGTTATAGAAAAATTTTTAAACAATTATACCCTAAATAATAAACATCTTGTATAGCCTTTGAAAGGGTAAACAACAGGCTGGAAGTGAACAGTCTCTTTTTTTTAGTAGTGGGGTTTTGTGTTTATCTTGGTTTTGAAGGCCACACTTTTCACGTCTGATTTACAAACTTCTGTGATTTGAGCATGGGTTGTCTCCACCAAAACCCATGTTGAGGCTTGTTTCCAATGTGGTGGTGTTGGGAGGTGGTGCCTTTAAGAGGTGATTATGTTGTTAAGATGGATTAGTATCTTTCTTGCAAGACTGGGTTAGCTCTTGTGGGAATGTTAGTTTCTGCGAGAGCAGGTTGTTGTAACGTGAGGTTGCTTCCTATGTTTTGGGCTTTTTACATGTGCCTGGTACCTCTTCTATTTCTCTGCCATGTTTTCATGTAACATAAGGCCTTCACTAGAAGCTGCCAGATGCAGCCTCTCAATCTTGAACTTTCCGGTTTGTAGAACCATCACCTAAATAAACCCGTTTTTAAATTTTGTTTTATAAGTTACCCAGTCTGTGTATTCTGTTACAGTAGCACAAAATGGACTGAGACAGAAAATTGGTACTGAGAAGTGTTGCTAATAACAAATACCTGAAAATGTGGAAGTGGCTTTGGAATTGGGTAATGGATAAACACTTGAAAGAGTTTGGAGGAGCAGGATAGAAAAACCCCTGTATTGCTGTGAACGGAACATTAAGGGTGATTCTGGTGAGGGCTCAGAAGACGACAAGGCTGTGGAAGATGTGGAACTTCTTAGAGATTATTTTAGTGATCATGGGCAGAATGCTAATAGAAATATGGACAGTAATGGCCATTTTGATGAGGACCCAGATGAAAATGAGGAACAAGATATTGGAGTAAAGGGCATCCTTGTAATAAAGTAGCAGAGAACCTGGCTGGATTGGGTCCATGTCTGAGGGCTTTATGGAATTCAGGATTTTAGAGCCGTGAATTAGAATGCCTGAAAGAAGACCTATCTAACCCACAAAGCATTCAGGCTGCTGCATGGCTACTTTTAATAGCTTACATTAAGCTGTGAGAGGGAAAAAAATGACTGAAGATGAAATTTATAATCAAAAGGGAAAGAAAGCAGAAAGATATGGAAAGCTCTCAGCCTGGCCATGTAAAGCGTGAAAAAATTTTTTGGGAGAGGAAACCAAGGTGTGGCCCAGCAATTTTTGCTAAGGAGAGTAGTACTTAATAGAAGGGATTATCAAGACAATGGGAGAAAGACCCTCAAGGCATTTCCGAGATCTTTGAGCCTCCCTTTCTCATCACAGGCCCGGAGCTCTAGCACAAATGGTTTTGGGTGATGGACTTGGGCCTCTGCCTATAAGCTTACTGCCCAGGGCTGCTTTGGGCCTGTGCTCCCAGAATTCCAGCACAGTGTTCCTCAGTTGTCCCCACTATGGCTCAGGTGGCCCTAGGTGCAACTTGACCTGCAGCTCCAGAAGGTATAAGCCGTAAGCCTTGGTGGTATCCATGTGGTGCTAATTCTGCAGGTTGTCAGAAAGCAGAGCTAGGAAGTCATGTGAGCCTCTACCTAGATTTCAAAGGATATATTATAGACAGTCTGGTGTCCAGGCAGAGACTTGTTGCAGGGGTGGAGCCACCACAGAGAGCCCATTCTGGAGAATGCCAAGTGGAATTGTGAGGTCAGAGCTAGAGCTGCCCTTGAGATTCTAGAACTGTGACACACTGGCAGCGCATGGCACCAGTTTGTAACTTCAACTGGAGAGAGCTGAAGTGTGGGCTCGTTAGCAGTGGTGGATCCGTACAGATTTGAAGCAACTTGATTCTTGCCTCCTCGAAGGAAAGAATTTGTCCAAGGGGCGTAAGGCAGAGTGAGAGACCAAGGCAAGTTTTTGAGCAAGAGTGAGAGTTTATTAAAAAGTTTTGGAACAGGAACAATGGGAAGTAAAGTATTCTTGGAAGAGGGCCAAGCAAGCAATTTGAGAGATTCAAGTGTTCTGTTTGGCCCTTGACTTGGGGTTTTATACATTGGCATGGTTCCGGGGTTTGAGTTTCTCCTGCCTTGATTTTTTCCTTGGGGTGGGCTGTCCGCATGTGTAGTGGCCTGCCAGCACTCCAGAGGGACCACATCCTCAGTGTGTTTTCTCAAGTTGTGTGCATGCTCATTTGAGGCATTTTTGCCTTGCTAAGTTGAACATTTTTAGAGGAAGGTCATATACCAGTTAAACTGCCATTTTGCGTCTTAGTGCACATGCTTGGGCCCACTCGCCTAACTCCTGAGATCTTAATGGGAAGCTGCTGATCACCAGCTTCAGGTGTTTTCTGTCTGCTGGGAGACTGCCTTTCCCTGCTGCCAGCTGCGACCAGTTATTTTAGGGAGACAGTTTAACAACCACCTGACCATCACTTGATTGTCACCTGACATGCTGGGTGTGGGGGAGTCCTCTGCCCTGCTCATGTCTGCCTAGCTACCTACTCTTAACTGGTTGAGCCCAGAAAGCTCTAGGAATAGGGTTGCTTGATACCTTGCGAGCCCACCTCCCCAACCCCACCCCAGTGTGCACAGGATTCAGACATGGAATGGAGATTACTCTGTAGCTTTAAGAGTTAATGTCTTCTTTCCTAGGGTTTAGACTTACTTGAGGCCTGTTACTCCTTTCTTTTGGCCTATTTCTGCCTTTTAGAATGGGAATGTTAGAAATGCTTGTTCCCCGGTGCTGCAAAGAAATAGCACTTGAACGTAAATTTAATTTTCTCAGCAAGGCCATTTTACTTTATGCAGAAAGAGTACACTTGCCAGCAGTTTTGCCACGAGAGTACAGCGAACAGAAGAGAGAGGGTCATTTATAACCTGACACAGTCACCCTCCTGCTGTGTCCGGTTTCCATTGACTGGAATGGTACCTCACATTCTGTATTTGTCCCGATTGGAACTTTCTAAAAGAGGCAAAGGCAGAGGAGAACAAAGGAAGGAGGAAGTAACTTGTGGAATGCTGAGCAAGGTAAAAACACCTCCAAATGAGGAAGAGGAACAAGATATGACCTAATGCTTGCTTGTACCAGTATAAGCATGCCAGGGCAAATATTTAGGCTAAATTGTGGGAGCTAAGAACACAAAGTACATTGATTTCTTTATTAAGGCTAGCAGGTATCTAAGAATGTTAGCACAGGTCTTTGAATAAATTTTGCTTCTAAGATAATTTACTATTTATTCCTAATTAGACAGGGAGGAAAGTCTCTTTGAAGAGGAACCTCTACTTTAGTTTTTACAGGAATACCCTATACCTGTCCTACCATTGTATCTTAGAAGTAGATAACTTGTTTTGATTTCACAGGCTTCACAGATGGGACTCTGGACTTTGGAATTTTGAGTTGGTGCTGAAACAAGTTAATACTTTGAGGATATGGAGCTAGAGTGAATGTATTTGTATGTGAGAAGGATATGAGTTTGGGAGGTCAGGGATGGAATGGTATGGTTTGAGTGTTTGTCCCCACCAAAACTCATGTTGAAACTTAATCCTGAATGTAACAGTATTAAGAAGTGAGGCCTTTAAGAGGTGATGGGGTCCTGAGGGTAGAGTAGTTTGATCCATTCTTGGATTAATAGGTTATCACAGGAAGAATGGTTTAATTACCATGGGAATGGGTCTGTTTTAAAGGCCAGTTTGGCATGCTTTTGCCCCCTCACCACATGATGCCTTGCACTGCTGCTGGGCTCTGCAGAGAGTCCCCACCAGCAAGAAGGCCCTCAACAGATATGGCCCCTCAACCTTGGATTTCCCAATCTCCAGAAGAGCTGTAAGACATAGATTCCTTTACTTTGTAAATTACCCAGTCTCAGATATTCAGTTACAACAACAGAAAATTTAAGACACCAGCATTTCTTAATATAAGATGTTTTATGAACTCTAACTTCTGAAAATGTAATCCTCTAGATCAGTGGCACTCAACCTTGTTTGCACTTTAGAATCATTTGGAAGTCTTTTTAAAATTCCAGTGCCTAGGCTTTCCTTATCTCCCATAATCATCAAATTGGATAGTGGAGTGAAACCTAGGCTCTTTTTTTTTTTTTTTTTTTTGAGATGGAATCTTGCTCTGTCGCCCAGGCTTTAGTGCAGTGGCGCGATGAGACCTAGGATTTTTAAAGCTCCCTGGTGTTACCAATGTGAAGGTAAGGTTAAAAACTGCTGCTCAGCAGGTTCTTATATGTGGTTGTGTCTCCTGTGACTTTTTTCTAAATCTCCCAAAGACTGTTTTTCATGTTTTAGTTTGTATCAGAATAACCTGGAGGGCTTGTGAAAAAGCAGATTCTAGGCTGGGCATGGCAGCTCATGCCTGTAATCCTAGTACTTTGGGAGGTCTAGGCAGGTGGGTCACTTGAGGCCAGAAGTTCAAGACTAGCCTGGCCAATGTGGTGAAATCCCATCTCTACTAAAAATACAAAATTAGCTGGGTGTGGTGGCAGGGTCCTGTAATCCCAGCTACTCCAGAGGCAGAGGCAGGAAAATTGCTTGAACCTGGGAGGTGGAGGTTGCAGGGAGCCAAGATTGTGCCATTGCACTTCAGCCTGGGCAATAGAATGAGACTCCATCTTAAAAAAAAAAAAAAAAAGCAGATTATTTCCTTGCCCCATTTCTAGTTTAGTCTGGAATGTGGCCCAAGAATTTGCATTTCTAGCAAGTTCTCAGATAATGATGATTCTAGGGGGAGAGGAGTTCACTTTAGGAACAATTTTTGTAAGGTGTTCAGACTACAGTTTGTTCAAAAAGCCTTTATTTTCAGAATTTTTAGTAGAATTTTAGAATTACACATAATTGCTTAGTGTAGGCTTAGTATAGATACATTTTTAATCTGTTAAAAACTTCATACAAATTTAACACTTTATCTGAGCAAAGAACAATTCATGAATCCGACAGCATGCGGAACCAGAAGAGGTTGAGAGAGCTCCACCTTGCAACATGAGCAGTGAGCTTCCACAGGCTGAATGTGGAAGCAAATTAGAGAAATTACCTGATTGGCTACCACAAGGCATTTTGCCTTATTTGGGCATGGTGTGATGAGATGTTCACCCTGTATTGGTAGGGTCTGATCAGTTGGCTGCCTATGATTGGCTGAAACTTGGCTGTTCGTTACAAAACTATACTCTTAAATTAGGTTTCAGTTTCTTTCTTTACTAAGTTTGCATTTTTTTATGCAGGAACTCAAAGTGCAGAGAGACAGTCTCAGTTCAATGACTTCTGCTTATTTAACATACCCTAGTACAGAAAGAACTGTGAGAATAATACGGAGCTGGGATTACAGGCCCCTGCCACCACACCCAGCTAATTTTGTATTTTTAGTAGAGATGGGATTTCACCACATTGGCCAGGCTGGTGTTGAACTCCTGGCCTCAAGTGATCCACCCGCCTTAAAAGGCATAGGAATAGTACTTGTTTGATTCTGGTCAATAAATTTTTTCTTACAATAATGTAAGAAAGAATTTTGTTAAGAATTTGTACAGTCCAAAAGATGGCGCCATAGAGCTTGGTTTCCCCCTGCTTTCCTTTTGTTTTTGTTATAGAAGGTATTATTTTTTTCCAGTATAGAAAATGACAGTTTTATTTTCTCTCGTTACCCACCATGAAGAGTAGCACAGCATTTTGTAAAGTCCCGGGATTGCTAAATTCTGTTATCTTTAAGATTTTAGAAATTCATTTACTCAGTTTTTTGAAATACAGTAAAATAAAAATGTTACTGAGTTCTCCACATGGTAGATCAGAATTATGTGAAATTATTCCAGTGTTTCTGAAACAATTTTTTTATGAATAGATATTTAAATGACTAAATTTATTCTGTTTCTGGGGAAGACAAATTTTGTTATCCTTTTGCCCTTTATATAAAACATCCGGGGTTGCATTTTAAGCTAATATGAGGGGACTTCAAAAAGTTTGTGGAAAAATGGAATTAATTAAGATAGAAATAAAAAATAACTTTTTTTCTCAACATAAGCTCCATCAAATTTAAGATATTTCTTTTGTCAGCAGTGATACCAGTCATTTAGTCCATCCCTAAATAAATGAGGATCCTGGGAATTTAAGTAAATGCAGTCTTTTTTATATTGGTAACTGAAGAAAAAAGGGTGCCATGTACAGATTTTTAAAGATTGGTGTGTTACTCTGTTCGGGTTGCTATAAAAGAATACCTGAGGCTGGGTAATTTATTTGGCTCACAGTTCTGCAGGGTGTACAAGAACCATGGCACTAGCATCTGCTTCTGGTGAGGGCTTCAGGTAACTTCCAGTTATAGCAGAAGGGGAAGGAGAGCTGGCATATCACATAGCGAGAGAGGGAGTGAGAAAGAAAGGAGACGCCACATTCTTTTAAACAGCCAGCTTTTGTATGAACTGATAGAGCGAGAACTTACTCATTACTCTGGGGATATACCAAGCCATTCATGAGCGATCTGCCCCCATGACCCAGACACCTTCCATTTGGCCCCACCTCTGATGTTGGAGAATAAATTTCAACATGAGATTTGGAGGGGACAGATATCCAATCTATATCAATTAGGAAACATAAAGGAGTCAGAAGGAACCAGATTGGGTTATAAGGTGGATGCCTAATAATTGCCCATTGAAACTCTCAAAATTGCCCTTGTTTGATGAGCAGAATAAGCAGGGGCATTTACGTAGTGTACGAGGAGTCTCTGATGAAACTTTGGGTGTTTTTCTGCTAAAGCTTTGGCTAAGTTTTTATGATAGTTCTTTGGTGCTCCAGAAAGTCAACCAGCAGCCTGCCTTTGAGCATCCCAAAAAATTGTTGCCAACGTTTGCTCTTGACCAGTCTGCTTGTGCTTTGACTGGACCACTTCTCTTGGTAGCCATTGTGGTTGTGCTTTATCTTCAGGATCATACTGGTAAAGCCATATTTCATCTGCTGTTACAGTTCTTCAAAGAAATGCTTCAGGATCGCAGTCTCACTCAAAATTTCTGTTGAAAGATCTGTTCTTGTCTGCAGCAGATCTGGGTCCAATGATTTTGGCATTCATCGGATGGAAAGTTTGCTCAGCTTCAATTTTTTAGTCAGAATTGTGTAAACTGAACCAATTATAAAAGAATTGTGGCATTAGCTATTGTTCATGCCGTTAGCCATTGATCATCTTCAGTTAGGGCACAAACAAGATGAATTTTTTTCCTCACAAATTAATGTGGATGGTCTGCCACTGTTGGCATCTTGAACATTTTCTCGTGCCTTCTTAAAGTGAGTTATCTATTTGTAAACTGTTGATATCTTTGAGGCATTTTCCTCACAGACTTTTCACAACTCACCAGTGAGTTTACTTTTCTTCCACACAAGCTTTACCATAAATTTGATATTTGTTCTTGCTTCAATTTTAGCAGCATTCATGTTACTGTGATAGGGGCTCTTTCAAACGCTGTCTTATCCCTCTCAGGACCTCAAGCTAGATCCTGTTCTGGTATGTTATGACAAGTTAGTAAGAGTTTATGTTCATACAAAAAAATTTGAAGTTCATGCATAGTTTTTTTGCAATAATGCATATTCCGTGAACTTTTTGAAGATTCCTTGAATATAACAGAAATGCATATTTGTTTAAAAAATAAAATTAAGTAGATATAGAACAGAGGAAAATCCTTAAATTTTTGTTTCATACATGTAGTACCACTCCTATTTCCCTCCCCAACTGAACTGGATTTAAAGAACATTTTAGGTTCTTCTCTCCTTCTCTCTCTCCCTCTAGTCTTCCTTTTCTCCACCACCTCTTGCATTTTAAAATAGAAATGAAGTTGGCTACCCAACCTAACTCAAAATACGGCCCAGAATGATATTGTTTTTGTGTTTCTCAGAGTGCTCTTAAGATGCTGCTAGTGAGAGGATTTTGTGATTATAGGAGACCACAATATGCCACCCTAAATGTGCCACTTTGGCATAAGGATTTTTTTGAGCAGATTATTTTGAGAACCAGCAGACACAGGGTCATCTCTGAAAACAGTACAAGTTACTTTTTTGTAAGAGAAATGTGTACCTAGAAAGGAAATCTCTGTTTGTAAGAATGTCTCCCTTTCTGGGGAAGAGAAGGATGACCAAATGGCAAGAGACGCCTATCAACAGAGGCATCAACTTAATTCTGCAAAACAATCGTTTCTCTTATTTACCATGCTTTTTGTGGTTACCTTCCTTCACATTCTTCTTTCTAGTTGAAGTTGTTATGTAAGCTGGAGTTCTAGGCCCCCTCTTGGAGAGTTCTTATTTCTCCCTGGATAATCTCCTATGTATACATGACGTGTACATGTTAATAAACTGTTTTTCTCTTGTTAGTCTGTCTTGTTACAGCAGTCCCAGCTAAGAACTCAGAAGGGTAAGGGGAAAATCCGCCCCCCCACCCACAATCAATAATAGAAAATTAAGTTTTAAAGCATATTTTAGAAAGGGCATGTTGTCATGACTAGAGAAGTGGGAACTGGAATGGAATAAAAATAATGAGCATATACATTACCCAAATGACTTTATTGCAGTACAAACCACCCACATGAAAGTTGACTAGTGCTCAGTTAAATGGGAACTACTGAATCAGATTATGTTTAGCCACTGATTAATGTCATTGAAGACATGTTCTTATTTTCATAAGAAGAATGAACAGTGCTCAAAGATTGAATTATGTTAATGTATTGCAAAGATTTGTTAGACATAATAGGTACCTTTTTCAGTTTTAAAAGGTGTTCTGTTTTTTGCTATTACTGACAGCTGAATAGAAGACATTTTAAGAAACCATTTTTTAATTAAATAATAAAGTGCTGCGTTTTTCATAACAACATTTATTTTACTTAGTATGGAACCTGAGAGGCCGGGCGCAGTGGCCCATGCCTGTAATCCCAGCGCTTTGGGAGGCCAGCATGGGAGAGTCACTTGAGACCAGAAGTTCAAGTCCAGCCTTGGCAATATAGCTAGACTCTGTGTCTCCAAAAAATTAACCAGGCATTGTGGTGCATGCCTGTAGTCCCAGCTACTTGGGAAGTTTGAGGCAGGAGGATTGTTTGAGTCTAGGAATTAAAGGCTCCATTGAGCCATGATTGTGCCACTGCATCTGAGACCCTGATGCAGGGGGAAAAAAAAAAAAAAAGAGAACCTGAGAGTTTATGAAAGAAGAGATGAAATAATTTTATTAAGTTAAGATTTTTAGAGAAACTTGTGAGTTCAGCTTCCTTTGGTATACTTCTTCCCACTCACCTATGTCATTTAAATCTCTTTTTTAAAAAAAAAAAAACAAAAAACTGGAAGATATGAAAAGAGCTTTCTTTAAGACTGAAATATCAGTAACACAGCAGGAGCTGAGAGAGGAAAGATAGAGGGAAATTTCCCTTGGATTTCTAAGTGTATAGGTTGTATGTTTATATGCATTCATTTTTATCTATATTGATTATTGAACTTTCTCCAACTATGGATGGATATCTTGTTTTGATAGAGAGCGGTAGATCTCTCCTCATTCCCAGATGAGATTCTCTTAGATTTCCTTCTGTCTTATTAGGGGAGAGTTAGGATTGCTTCTACTTATTTATTTATTTATTTATTTTTATTTTCATTTATTTTTGAGACGGAGTCTTGCTCTGTCACCCAGGCTGGAGGGCAGTAGTGTGATCTTGGCTCACTGCAACCTCCACCTCCTGGATTCAAGCAATTCTTCTGCCTCAGCCTCCTGAGTAGCTGGGATTACAAGTGCGTGCCACCACACCTGGCTAATTTTTGTATTTTTAATAGAGTTGAGGTTTCACCATGTTGGTCAGTCTCCCAAATTGCTGGGATTACTGGCATGAGCCACTACACCTGGCCGTAGGATTGCTTTGAGTTGCGTAGTTTCTTACGGTAAATTTTTCAGAGTCATTTAGTGTCTTAATGAGATTTTTTTTTTTTTTTAAACAGGTAAGCATTGGGTTATATTGATTTTTCAAGATGTAATGGATTATCATCTAAGTGATGTTCCTCTGGTGCTTGGCAATATACCACAGATGGTCTGTTTAATTGTATTTTACCACTTGTCTGTCTTATTAGATAGAGCCCTGTTTTTTACTTTCCTATACCCCATTTCCATCTACCCTTTAGCCCAGGGTTGTCTAAGTTGGAGAGCGCTTTCATTTTCTTACCAAGAACTTGACTTCACTGCCTTCTGTCCCCCTGCCTCCCCATTAAGGTATTGTATTCTGGGAAATTTTTGACTTGCTGGGAGTATAGATATTCTTGGCAATTTTGACAAACTTACAGATTCTGAGATGTACAGGGAGTTGTTTTTTTTTTTTTTTTTTTTTCCCCATGGCCATTTCCTGTGGCTATATTGGTCAGGTTTTGGGTTCCTTTCATTTGTAATATGAAACCACCCTAGATTCAAGGTCAAGTGGCAGGCACTTTTGCCCTGTGCCTTTCTCATCTGGCCTTGATTCTGCCCCAGCCATGTTGGTTTGGATGATTTTTGGTCTAGAGGTTTCTGTTTCTTACTGAGGCATGAAAGTATTTCAGAGAAGAAAAGTGGAGGAGAGCTCTTTGCCTGTAAAACGAGCTCATTCCCCTGAGGATATATGGATATGTGAGCTTCGAAACTAACTAGAGCCTGATTATTAATGACTTTAGCCATCATTTGAGATTGTTCTCAACTATTTTACTCAAGAAAGTGCAAAACTTACTGGATGTCTAGATGTGCTCGATACTGGTTGGGCTCTGGTGATAAAATACTGAACAAAACAGGCATGTTTTCTTTTCTCCTAGAGCTTACTGTCCAAACAGGCAAATGTGGGGTAGTCTGGAAATACATTAAACAGTACTAGCCTTAACTGTGTGTATGTGTGAATAGTGTAGTGATGGGGGTAGTGTAAGGAAAGCCTCTTGGAGGAAGTTATATTTAAGCTGAGACTTAAGGAAGGAGGAATTTAATGAAAAGTCGAGAGTAGTAAAAGAATGCAATATAGTTGGTTCATTTGTGTGAGGGTTTGATGCAGTGTTGAATGACAGTGTGTGAGTGGGAAGATAATAGCATATGTGAAAAAGAGATAAGAGAGAATTCATATTTGAGCAGAGTTCAGTGTGCCTACATTTTAGACTGTGGAGGAGATAGGGGTTAAATTCTGAGGCCATAGAGGTAAACAAGAAGCCAGATCAGCTCTCTTATAGGACGTGTTAAGTAGTTGATCTTCAGATCAATATGGAGAGCTAATTAAGTGCTTTTTAGCAGGGGCAATGTCTAGAACAGATTTGCATTTTAGAAAGATAACTCTGGTGTGAAGAATTGACTGGAGGAGGGTGGGATTGGAAGTAAAGTGATTATTTAGGAAGCTGTTGCAGGGAACTGGGTGAGAGATTATGGTGATTAAACGTAAGATAGAGGCCAGACATGGTGGCTCACGCCTGTAATCCCAGCACTTTGGGAGGCCGAGGCAGTGGATCACCTCAGGTTGGGAGTGTGAGACCAGCCTGGCCAACATGGCGAAACCCTGTCTCTACTGAAAATTCAAAAAGTTAGCTGGGCCCAGTGGCACTCACCTGTAATCCCAGCTACTTGGGAGGCTGATGCAGGAGAATCGCTTGAAACCTAGGAGGTGGAGTGAGCTGAGATTGCACCACTGCCCTCTAGCCTGGATGACAGAGCGAGACTCCCTCTCAAAAAAAAAGAAAAAAGAAAAGTAGGGTAGAGATAATGAAAGGGTAGATAGTTAGATTTAAGAGGGAGATTTTGGAGAAGACTTGATGGGTTTTGATGATGGATTGATTGTATGTGATGGATAAAGGTGAGTAAGAATGACTTTCAGGTTTCTAGGCTGGGCCATGGGATGAATGGTGGCACTATTTACTAACATTTGAGAAGAAAAGTGGCTATAGAGTGAGCTGGGGAGAGTGAAGGGAGATGAATTTAATTTTGGGCTGGACCTCCTAGAATGGTAGACTGTTAATACGTAAATAAGTTAAATATTTTCTCTCAATTATTTGTTGTTGAATATCATTTTTGTCATTTTAAAAATAACATGAATTATACATACCCAATAGCAAAAACTGTTTGGTGCTAATCCCTATGTGTTAGTCCATTAAAATATATTATTATATAATATATTAATATATATTAAGATGCAATATGAGCCCATTAATATGAGAAACATAGTAAAAAGTCTTTGTTTTTACTTTGCAGCCTGCTGTTTTGTTAATCTAATGCATGTGGTCCCAGAGATATATTAAGAAACTTATTTAATAGTCATAATAGTAACTTTTATGCCATACTGAAAGCATGTGTGATGACAAATCTACGTGAATTTCTAACAAAAGAAATTGAAGTGGTGCTATTTCAAAGCACCATTTATCCTGAGTGATAGTGGTAGGCTATCACATACTGTCCAATACTGTGATGCAGTGTTTATTCTGGGCAGGAGCTTACTCATTCCCTCTGGTTAGATTTAAATCCATGACTTTTTGTGTAAACATCAGTCATGTCACCCCATTGTGTATCTTTATGAGTTTGTCATCTTCTTTACTCTGGTTATTAACTGTTTACTTTGGAATATTTACTTTTCGAGCACCAAGCTGAATTGTTTATGTGTGTCTGTGTTTATGCATTGAGGGATTAATCTTGCCATTAATATAAATCATGGGTGTTTAACTATGCCTTAAAATAACTTTAAATATCTTTTTTTTAAAAAAAAAAAAACAGGCGTAATAACTAAATTTATTTTTACTAGTACTTTTTAAAATTTTTATTTTACTTTAAGTTCTGGGATACATGTGCAGAACATGCAGGTATACATGTCCCATGGTAGTTTGCTGCACCTGTCAACCCATCATCTAGGTTTTAAGCCCCGCATGTATTAGGTATTTGTCCTAATGCTCTCCGTCCCCCTTGCTCCCCACCTCCTGACAGGCCCCGGTGTGTGATGATCCCTTCCCTGTGTCCATGTGTTCTCATTGTTCAACTCCTACTTATGAGGGAGAACATATGGTGTTTGGTTTTCTGTACCTGTGTTAGTTTGCTGGAAATGGTGGCTTCCAGCTTCATCCATGCCCCTGCAAAGGACACGAACTCATTTTTTTTTTTTTATGGCTGCGTAGTATTCCATGGTGTGTATGTGCCACATTTTTTTTATCCAGTCTGTCATTGATGGGCATCTGGGTTGCTATTGTGAATAGTGCTGCAGTAAACATATGTGTGCATGTGTCTTTATAGTGGAATGATTTATAATCCTTTGGGTATATACCCAGTAATGGGATTGCTGGGTCAAATGGTGTTTCTGGTTCTAGATCCTTGAGGAATCACCAAACTGTCTTCCACAGTGGTTGAACTAATTTACACTCCCACCAGCAGTGTAAAGCATTCCCATTTTTCCCCAGCCTTGCCAGCATCTGTTGTTTCCTGACTTCTTAATAATCACCATTCTAACTGGTGTGAGATGGTATCCCATTGTGGTTTTGATTTGTATTTCTCTAATGACCAGTTATGATGAGCTTTATTTCATGTGTTTGTTGGCCACATAAATGTCGTCTTTTGAGAAGTGTCTGTTCATATCATTTGCCCACTTTTTGATTTTTTTTTTCTTGTAAATTTGTTTCAGTTCCTTGTAGATTCTGGATATTAGACCTTTGTCAGATGGATAGCTTGCAGAAATTTTTTCCCACTCTGTAGGTTGCCTGTTCACACTGATGACAGTTTCTTTTGCTGTGCAGAAGCTCTTTAGTTTGATTAGATCCCATTTGTCAATTTTGGCTTTTGTTGCCATTGCTTTTGGTGTTTTAGTCATGAAGTCTTTGACCATGCCTGTGTCCTGAATAGTATTGCCTGATTTTCTTCTAGGGCTTTTATGGTTTTAGGTCTTATGTTTGAGTCTTTAATCCATCTTAAGTTAATTTTTGTATAAGGTGTAAGGGTGGTCCAGTTTCTGTTTTCTGCACATGGCTAACCAGTTTTCCTAGCACCATTTATTAAATAGGGAATCCTTTCTCCACTGCTTGTTTTGTAAGATTTGTCAAAAATTAGATGGTTTTAGATGTGTGATGTTATTTCTGAGGGCTCTGTCCTGTTCCATTGTTCTATATATCTGTTTTGGTACCAGTACCAAACCAGTCTTTGTAAATTACAACCAAACTTGTAATTAACCAGTCTTTGAAAGTTAATATTGGGCTACTCTGGGCACATTGCCTATGGGTTAGCCCTGCTCCACAAGGAGCAGTTTTAAAAAATTGTTTTTTGTCTAGAATAGTAATATCTGAACATATGGGAGTGAGTGCTGATTCCTAGTTGCAGATTAACATATTTATATGTTTGAATGGATTTAATTGTCTTTTTAAAGTAATTATAATGAGATGTTCTTTTAAAGCCAAAAATAGAGCTGTGTCAGCTTTTTTCTCCTATTGAACAGTCTGAAAAACTCATCTAGCTAGGTTTCTTAATTAAAAAGTAGAGTCTTAGGTTACCTAAATTTTGCCTTTAGGGATGCCAAAAACTTAAATAGGAAGTCATTTTTATAGCGACAGAGTAGGAGTTTGACTACAGTCACATCCTTTTTCCATTTGTGTTCAGATGTTAATTATGCTTGTCCATATTAACATTCTTTATAGTAGATTATATTACTACGTGAAGATGATTGTTTAATAATAACGCAGTTAAGAAACAGTGACTATCAGAGTGCTTGGGACACCATAAATATAAGGCACAGAAGGGTTAAAAGAAGGAAGATAGCATACCACACTAACTAGAGGAAAGTGGTATAACTTTTTAAATATCACATGACGTACATTTTATGACAAAAACTTTTATTTGAGGTAGGACATACCATAATTGCAGAATGGTTAGATGGTACCTTTAAATTTTAATGTCCTATGAGTCTGTTTCTGTTGTGTCTTTAGCTGTGGTCTTTTCTCATATGTCTGATTATTTCTGAGTATTTAAAATGCAGATATTTTTGAGTCCTAGGATGATATTCTCTCTCCAAAGAAGATGGACCTTTGTTTCTGGTAGGTGTTCAGGCTAAGGGCACTAGCAGTCCCAGATCATCTCAGTCTAGTCAGGACTTCAGAGAATTTAAAGTTAGACTTAATTCTAGGTCATCCTAGAATGATGGCTTGAATCTAGGCTATCCTAGTTCCTGAGGTGTAGCCCTTAGGGGCCAAACTTGGCAAGCCCTAGATTTCCGTTTTTGCTTCTTTAGAAGATAAGGCTTAGGTCAATCTGTTTCAAACTTTATTCAGCTTTTTACCATTTTAAGATCACTGATTATTGAGCGCAGTCAATACTTTATAATCAATCAACTGCAGAAAGATACTTTGTAAGTACTTGTCGAAAAGCCTTGGTTTATAACTAAATATGAAGCAGAATTACTTAATGAATTCCATAGTGAACAATATGGCACTAGTACTAAAACGGAGAAACTATACGAACAAACCTTTGCCTATCTGAAATAACTCTCCTGGCATGATATTTTCAAACATTTTAAAATGACTAATCTTGGCAGGGTGCGGTGACTCACGCCTGTAATCCCAGCCCTTTGGGAGGCCGAGGTGGGTGGATAACCTGAGATCAGGTGTTCGAGATCAGCCTGGCCAACATGGTGAAACTCTGTCTCTACTAAAAATACAAAAATTAGCAGGGCATGGTTACATGCGCCTGTAATCCCAGCTACTTGGGAGGCTGAGGCAGGGGAATCGCTTGAACCCAGGACACAGAGGTTGCAGTGAGCCGAGGTCACACCACTGTACTCCAGCCTGGGTGACAGATGGAGATTCTGTCTCCAAAAATACGAAACAAAACAACAAAGTCATGAGATTTATAGATGCTGTCTTCACCTCACTCTCCCCATCACCCCAGCTTCACCTAGAACATTCATACACTGTGGACAGAATTGGTCTTCTAAAAATTAAAAATAAAAATAATAAAAATAGAAATGACTAATCTTGGCCAGGTGCAGTTTCTCATGCCTGTAATCCCAGCACTTTGGGAGGCTGAGGCAGTTGAGTCACCTGAGGTCAGGAGTTTGAGACCAGCCTGGCCAACATGGCGAAACCCCGTCTCTACTAAAAATAAACAAATTAGCCTGGTGTCGTGGTGGGCACCTGTAATCCCAGCTACTTGGAAGGCTGAGGCAGGAGAATTGCTTGAAACAGGAGGCGGAGGTTGTGGTGAGCCGATATTGCGCCACTGCTCTGCAGCCTGGGCAACAAAGCAAGACTCTGTCTCAAAAAAATAAATTAATTAAAAATAAAAATAAAATAAAAATGACTCATTTTGTGACCAGGTGCGGTGACTCATGGCTGTAATCCCAGCTTTGGGAGGCCGAGGCAGGTGCATCACCTGAGGCCTGGAGTTGGAGACCAGCCTGTCCAACATGGTGAAATCCCATCTCTACTAAAAATACCAAAATTAGGTGGGTGTGGCAGCGCACATCTGTAGTCCCAGCTGCTCTGGAGGTGAGGCAGGAGAATCACTTGAGCGCAGGAGACTGAGGTTGCAGTGAGTAAAGATCGCACCACTGCACTGCAGCCTGGACGACAGGGTGAGACTCTGGCTCAAAATAAATAAGTAAATAAAAATGACTAATCTTGTAAACAAGTGGAAAGCTCTAAAAGGGGAGATAGGTAAAACCACAATCATAAGAAAGAAAAGATTCAAACATATTTCTTTCAGTAACAGATGAAACAAAGACATACTGAGTACGTATATTTTCGTGCACGTATTTTATATGCACATATGTGATTTGAATGAACATTGTTTAATAAGCTTGACCTAATTAACATGCACTCAGTAACTACAGAATTCACGTTCCATTTCACATGTGTATGAAACACTTGCCAAAATAGGCCATGGAATTCGTCTTAATATATTTTAAAGGATTAGTTTTACAGAATATATTATCTGTCCCCAGTGGAATTAAGGTTGCAATCTGTAATAGAAAGATAACAGGGAAATCCCAAATGTTTGGAACGTGAGCAGTAACCTTATATGACATCACAATGAAATGATCAAAATCCAAAAAAAAAAAAAAAAAAAGAAATTTAAAATCAATAAACAGTAAATATCAAAGCTGAAAATTATTTTTATAGACCATTAAAACTGATAAATCCTTAGTGATAAGTTGTTAAAGACAAAGGTAAAAGCAGAGTGTGTTACAAATCTAGAAATGAAAAATAGCACATCCCTATAAAACCCATAGCCATAAAAAAGATTACGAGAGGATGTTATGTACAACTTTATGCTCATATATTTCAAAATTTTGATGAAATGGTCAAATTTTTATATAATCCGTAACTGTTAAAGTAAATCTTTAAAAACCTTTTCACAAAGAAAATTTCAATCCCAGGGGTTAGGGAGGGATTACTTAAATAATACACTAAATGTACTGTAAGCAAAGTGAACAAACTGTAATGTGTTAAGAATGAGAACTTCTGTTCACTCCAAGCCATTCTTGAAAGAGTGAAAAGGCAAGCCACAGACTGAAAGCATATTTGGTATACATCTGATAAGGGAATCATGTCTAGAATATATGAATTTCTACCAATTCAAAAATCCAGTTAAAAAAAAAGAGCAAAAGATTAGAACAGACTTTTCACAGCAAAAGGTTAGACATTTCACCAAGATACCCAGATAGCTAATAAACCTGAAAAAGCTCTCAACTGCATTAATCATCAAGGATATGCAAATTAAAACTGCAGTGAAATACTAACATACAGTCATTAGAATGCCTAAAATGTGAAGGACATCTTGAAGTGTTGGTGAGGATGTAGAACAGCAAACTTGTATACAGCTAGTGGAGAAGAAATTGGTACTACCACTTAGGAAATTTTGATATATTTTACAATTGAATGAATCAATAGGTTTTTTTGTTTTTGTTTTTCGTTTTTTTTTTTTTTTTTGAGATGGAGTCTTGCTCTGTCCTCCAGGCTGGAGTGCAGTGGTGCAATCTCAACTCATTGCAACCTCCACCTCCCAGGTTCAAGCGATTCTCCTGCCTCAGCCTCCCGAGTAGCTAGGATTATAGGCACATGACACCATGCCTGGCTAATTTTTGTAGTTTTAGTAGAGACAGGGTTTCACCATGTTGGCCAGGCTGATCTTGAACTCCTGATCTCAGGTGACCCGCCCACCTCGGCCTCCGAAAGTGCTGGGATTACAGGCGTGACGTGAGCCACCGTGCCTGGCTGATTAATAACTCTTTGACCTGACACTTTTACTTATATCTGACCAAAATGTGTGCACTTATGCACCAAAACATATGCAGAATGGCCACTGAATTGTTATTTGCAGTAGCCAAAATGGAGACAACACAAGTAGCCATTCATATTAGAATGGATTAACAAATTGTTTATTCATACAAAAGGATGCTATGCAGTGAAAAAGAACAATTACTGCTATATGCAAGAACATAAAATCTCACAAGCATAATGTTGACTGAAAGAAGTCAGATAGTAATATATATTCTGTGATTCTATTTATATCTAGCTAAGCCAGAAAAAGCTCTAATTCTTTGTTAGAGGTCAAGATAGTAGCTACTTGAAGGATGGAGGGTGTAGTGACTGACAGGGTGCATAATGCAATTTCTGATAGTTTTTATCTGAGTTTTGGTTACATGGGTGTGTTCATTTGGGGCCAACTCATTGAAACTATATGCTTGTGAACTTACTATTTGTTAC
Organism: Papio anubis; assembly: GCF_008728515.1. NCBI lineage: Eukaryota > Metazoa > Chordata > Mammalia > Primates > Cercopithecidae > Papio > Papio anubis. Next base: position 73,988,318 of record NC_044985.1, on the reverse strand, counting down.
TGTTTGTGTACCTTTAAGTGGATTATACATCAAGAAAGTTAAAAAAAAAAAAAAAAAAAAAGGAAAGCCCGTGTGGCTTACTGGAGAGAAAGTGAGAAAGTGGGAAATGGTAGACTATAAAATCAGGAAGGTAGAAAGGGACCAGATCATATGAGACCATATCAGTCATGATAATATTTTAGTGTGATGGGAAGTCACTGGAGACTTTTGGGCAGGAGAAGGACGTGATATGTTTTACATTTGAATAAGCGTGCTTTGACTGGTATGGAGATGATAGATTGTGGCAAGAGTAGAAGCAAGATACACTAGCCTGGGCAAGAAAGGATAAAGGCTTCAAGTAGGGTTGTAATGGTGTAGGTGGTGAAAAGTGGCCCAGTCCAGGATATATATATATATATTTTTAATTTATTTATTATTATTATACTTTAAGTTGTAGGGTACATGTGCATAACATGCAGGTTTGTTACATATGTATACTTGTGCCATGTTAGTCTGCTGCACCCATCAACTCGTCATTTACATCAGGTATAACTCCCAATGCAATCCCTCCCCCCTCCCCCCTCCCCATGATAGGCCCCGGTGTGTGATGTTCCCCTTCCTGAGTCCAAGTGATCTCGTTGTTCAGTTCCCACCTATGAGTGAGAACATGCGGTGTTTGGTTTTCTGTTCTTGTGATAGTTTGCTAAGAATGATGGTTTCCAGCTGCATCCATGTCCCTACAAAGGATGCAAACTCATCCTTTTTTATGGCTGCATAGTATTCCATGGTGTATATGTGCCACATTTTCTTAATCCAATCTGTCACTGATGGACATTTGGGTTGATTCCAAGTCTTTGCTATTGTGAATAGTGCTGCAATAAACATACGTGTGCATGTGTCTTTATAGCAGCATAATTTATAATCCTTTGGGTATATCCCCAGTAATGGGATGGCTGGGTCATATGGTACATCTAGTTCTAGATCCTTGAGGAATCGCCATACTGTTTTCCATAATGGTTGAACTAGTTTACAGTCCCACCAACAGTGTAAAAGTGTTCCTATTTCTCCACATCCTCTCCAGCACCTGTTGTTTCCTGACTTTTTAATGATTGCCATTCTAACTGGTGTGAGATGGTATCTCATTGTGGTTTTGATTTGCATTTCTCTGATGGCCAGTGATGATGAGCATTTTTTCATATGTCTGTTGGCTGTATGAATGTCCTCTTTTGAGAAATGTCTGTTCATATCCTTTGCCCACTTTTTGATGGGGTTGTTTGTTTTTTTCTTGTAAATTTGTTTGAGTTCTTTGTAGGTTCTGGATATTAGCCCTTTGTCAGATGAGTAGATTGCAAAAATTTTCTCCCATTCTGTAGGTTGCCTGTTCACTCTGATGGTAGTTTCTTTTGCTGTGCAGAAGCTCTTTAGTTTAATTAGATCCCATTTGTCAATTTTGGCTTTTGCTGCCGTTGCTTTTGGTGTTTTAGACATGAAGTCTTTGCCCATGCCTATGTCCTGAATGGTACTACCTAGGTTTTCCTCTAGGGTTTTTATGGTATTAGGTCTAACATTTAAGTCTCTAATCCATCTTGAATTAATTTTCATATAAGGAGTAAGGAAAGGATCCAGTTTCAGCTTTCTACTTATGGCTAGCCAATTTTCCCAGCACCATTTATTAAATAGGGATTCCTTTCCCCATTTCTTGTTTTTCTCAGGTTTGTCAAAGATCAGATGGCTGTAGATGTGTGGTATTATTTCTGAGGACTCTGTTCTGTTCCATTGGTCTATATCTCTGTTTTGGTACCAGTACCATGCTGTTTTGGTTACTGTAGCCTTGTAGTATAGTTTGAAGTCAGGTAGCGTGATGCCTCCAGCTTTGTTCTTTTGACTTAGGATTGTCTTGGAGATGCGGGCTCTTTTTTGGTTCCATATGAACTTTAAAGCAGTTTTTTCCAATTCTGTGAAGAAACTCATTGGTAGCTTGATGGGGATGGCATTGAATCTATAAATTACCTTGGGCAGTATGGCCATTTTCACGATATTGATTCTTCCTATCCATGAGCATGGTATGTTCTTCCATTTGTTTGTGTCCTCTTTTATTTCACTGAGCAGTGGTTTGTAGTTCTCCTTGAAGGAGGTCCTTTACATCCCTTGTAAGTTGGATTCCTAGGTATTTGATTCTCTTTGAAGCAATTGTGAATGGAAGTTCATTCATGATTTGGCTCTGTGTTTGTCTGTTATTGGTGTATAAGAATGCTTGTGATTTTTGCACATTAATTTTGTATCCTGAGACTTTGCTGAAGTTGCTTATCAGCTTAAGGAGATTTTGGGCTGAGACAATGGGGTTTTCTAAATATACAATCATGTCATCTGCAAAGAGGGACAATTTGACTTCTTCTTTTCCTAACTGAATACCCCTGATTTCTTTCTCTTGCCTGATTGCCCTAGCCAGAACTTCCAACACTATGTTGAATAGGAGTGGTGAGAGAGGGCATCCCTGTCTTGTGCCAGTTTTCAAAGGGAATTTTTCCAGTTTTTGCCCATTCAGTATGATATTGGCTGTGGGTTTGTCATAAATAGCTCTTATTATTTTGAGGTACGTTCCATCAATACCGAATTTATTGAGCGTTTTTAGCATGAAGAGCTGTTGAATTTTGTCAAAAGCCTTTTCTGCATCTATTGAGATAATCATGTGGTTCTTGTCTTTGGTTCTGTTTATATGCTGGATTATGTTTATTGATTTGCGAATGTTGAACCAGCCTTGCATCCCAGGGATGAAGCCCACTTGATCATGGTGGATAAGCTTTTTGATGTGTTGCTGAATCCGGTTTGCCAGTATTTTATTGAGGATTTTTGCATCGATGTTCATCAGGGATATTGGTCTAAAATTCTCTTTTTTTGTTGTATCTCTGCCAGGCTTTGGTATCAGGATGATGTTGGCCTCATAAAATGAGTTAGGGAGGATTCCCTCTTTTTCTATTGATTGGAATAGTTTCAGAAGGAATGGTACCAACTCCTCCTTATACCTCTGGTAGAATTCAGCTGTGAATCCATCTGGTCCTGGACTTTTTTTGGTTGGTAGGCTATTAATTATTGCCTCAATTTCAGAGCCTACTATTGGTCTATTCAGGGATTCAACTTCTTCCTGGTTTAGTCTTGGAAGAGTGTAAGTGTCCAGGAAATTATCCATTTCTTCTAGGTTTTCCAGTTTATTTGCGTAGAGGTGTTTATAGTATTCTCTGATGGTAGTTTGTATTTCTGTGGGGTCGGTGGTGATATCCCCTTTATCATTTTTAATTGCGTCGATTTGATTCTTCTCTCTTTTCTTCTTTATTAGTCTTGCTAGTGGTCTGTCAATTTTGTTGATCTTTTCAAAAAACCAACTCCTGGATTCATTGATTTTTTGGAGGGTTTTTTGTGTCTCTATCTCCTTCAGTTCTGCTCTGATCTTAGTTATTTCTAGCCTTCTGCTAGCTTTCGAATGTGTTTGCTCTTGCTTCTCTAATTCTTTTAATTGCGATGTTAGAGTGTCAATTTTAGATCTTTCCTGCTTTCTCTTGTGGGCATTTAGTGCTATAAATTTCCCTCTGCACACTGCTTTAAATGTGTCCCAGAGATTCTGGTATGTTGTATCTTTGTTCTCATTGGTTTCAAAGAACATCTTTATTTCTGCCTTCATTTCGTGATGTACCCAGTAGTCATTCAGGAGCAGGTTGTTCAGTTTCCATGTAGTTGAGCGGTTTTGATTGAGTTTCTTAGTCCTGAGTTCTAGTTTGATTGCACTGTGGTCTGAGAGACAGTTTGTTATAATTTCTGTTCTTGTACATTTGCTGAGGAGTGCTTTACTTCCAATTATATGGTCAATTTTGGAGTAAGTACGATGTGGTGCTGAGAAGAATGTATATTCTGTTGATTTGGGGTGGAGAGTTCTATAGATGTCTATTAGGTCTGCTTGCTGCAGAGATGAGTTCAATTCCTGGACATCCTTGTTAACTTTCTGTCTCGTTGATCTGTCTAATGTTGACAGTGGAGTGTTGAAGTCTCCCATTATTATTGTATGGGAGTCTAAGTCTCTTTGTAAGTCTCTAAGGACTTGCTTTATGAATCTGGGTGCTCCTGTATTGGGTGCATATATATTTAGGATAGTTAGCTCTTCCTGTTGAATTGATCCCTTGACCATTATGTAATGGCCTTCTTTGTCTCTTTTGATCTTTGATGGTTTAAAGTCTGTTTTATCAGAGACTAGGATTGCAACCCCTGCTTTTTTTTGTTCTCCATTTGCTTGGTAAATCTTCCTCCATCCCTTTATTTTGAGCCTATGTATGTCTCTGCGTGTGAGATGGGTCTCCTGAATACAGCAGACTGATGGGTCTTGACTCTTTATCCAGTTTGCCAGTCTGTGTCTTTTCATTGGAGCATTTAGTCCATTTACATTTAAGGTTAAGATTGTTATGTGTGAACTTGATCCTGCCATTATGATATTAACTGGTTATTTTGCTCGTTAGTTGATGCAGTTTCTTCCTAGCCTCGATGGTCTTTACATTTTGGCATGTTTTTGCAATGGCTGGTACCGGTTGTTCCTTTCCATGTTGAGTGCTTCCTTCAGGGTCTCTTGTAAGGCAGGCCTAGTGGTGACAAAATCTCTAAGCATTTGCTTATCTGTAAAGGATTTTATTTCTCCTTCACTTATGAAACTTAGTTTGGCTGGATATGAAATTCTGGGTTTAAAATTCTTTTCTTGAAGAATGTTGAATATTGGCCCCCACTCTCTTCTGGCTTGGAGAGTTTCTGCCGAGAGATCTGCTGTGAGTCTGATGGGCTTCCCTTTGTGGGTAACCCGACCTTTCTCTCTGGCTGCCCTTAAGATTTTTTCCTTCATTTCAACTTTGGTGAATCTGGCAATTATGTGTCTTGGAGTTGCTCTTCTCGAGGAGTATCTTTGTGGCGTTCTCTGTATTTCCTGGATTTGAATGTTGGCCTGCCCTACTAGGTTGGGGAAGTTCTCCTGGATGATATCCTGAAGAGTGTTTTCCAACTTGGTTCCATTTTCCCCCTCACTTTCAGGCACCCCAATCAGACGGAGATTTGGTCTTTTTGCATAATCCCATACTTCTTGCAGGCTTTGTTCATTTCTTTTTCTTCTTTTTTCTTTTGGTTTCTCTTCTCGCTTCATTTCATTCATTTGATCCTCAATCGCTGATACTCTTTCTTCCAGTTGATCGAGTCGGTTACTGAAGCTTGTGCATTTGTCACGTATTTCTCGTGTCATGGTTTTCATCTCTTTCATTTCGTTTATGACCTTCTCTGCATTAATTAGTCTAGCCGTCAATTCTTCCACTTTTTTTTCAAGATTTTTAGTTTCTTTGCGCTGGGTACGTAATTCCTCCTTTAGCTCTAAGAAATTTGATGGACTGAAACCTTCTTCTCTCATCTCGTCAAAGTCATTTTCCGTCCAGCTTTGATCCGTTGCTGGCGATGAGCTGCGCTCCTTTGCCGGGGGAGATGCGCTCTTATTTTTTGAATTTCCAGCTTTTCTGCCCTGCTTTTTCCCCATCTTTGTGGTTTTATCTGCCTCTGGTCTTTGATGATGGTGATGTACTGATGGGGTTTTGGTGTAGGTGTCCTTCCTGTTTGATAGTTTTCCTTCTAACAGTCAGGACCCTCAGCTGTAGGTCTGTTGGAGATTGCTTGAGGTCCACTCCAGACCCTGTTTGCCTGGGTATCAGCAGCAGAGGCTGCAGAAGATAGAATATTTCTGAACAGCGAGTGTACCTGTCTGATTCTTGCTTTGGAAGCTTCCTCTCAGGGGTATACTCCACCCTGTGAGGTGTGGGGTGTCAGACTGCCCCTAGTGGGGGATGTCTCCCAGTTAGGCTACTCAGGGGTCAGGGACCCACTTGAGCAGGCAGTCTGTCTGTTCTCAGATCTCAGCCTCCGTGTTGGGAGATCCACTGCTCTCTTCAAAGCTGTCAGACAGAGTCGTTTGCATCTGCAGAGTTTTCTGCTGCTTTGTTGTTGTTGTTGTTGTTGTTGTGTAGCTGTGCCCTGTCCCCAGAGGTGGAGTCTACAGAGACAGGCAGGTTTCCTTGAGCTGCTGTGAGCTCCACCCAGTTGGAGCTTCCCAGCAGCTTTGTTTACCTACTTAAGCCTCAGCAATGGCGGGCGCCCCTCCCCCAGCCTCGCTGCTGCCTTGCCGGTAGATCACAGACTGCTGTGCTAGCAATGAGGGAGGCTCCGTGGGCGTGGGACCCTCCCGGCCAGGTGTGGGATATGATCTCCTGGTGTGCCTGTTTGCTTAAAGCGCAATATTGGGGTGGGAGTTACCCGATTTTCCAGGTGTTGTGTGTCTCAGTTCCCCTGGCTAGGAAAAGGGATTCCCTTCCCCCTTGCGCTTCCCAGGTGAGGCGATGCCTCGCCCTGCTTCAGCTCTCGCTGGTCGGGCTGCAGCAGCTGACCAGCACCGATCGTCCGGCACTCCCCAGTGAGATGAACCCAGTACCTCAGTTGAAAATGCAGAAATCACCGGTCTTCTGTGTCGCTGGCGCTGGGAGTTGGAGACTGGAGCTGTTCCTATTCGGCCATCTTGCTCCACCCCCTCAGGATATATTTTGAAGTTAGATCTCTCAGGATAGTTCATAGATTACATTGTGGGGTAGGAAGGAAAGAAGGTAATGCTGAGATGTTTGACCTGAGCGGCTTGGTAAATTGTGGTGCTATTTACTGAGACGAAGACAGAGGGAGGAGCACACTTAAGGAGAAATCAAGAGATTTACTTTTGATGTGTGAAGGTTGAGATACTTACTAGACATTCAAGATGAGATGTTAAATAGCTGAGTAGAGAAATCAGGGATGGGGAAATAATTTATTAGTGTTTTAGGTGGTGCTTACAATCCTAGGGCTGGAAGAGATCTCCTAGGGAATGATGTAGACAGGACAGAGTTCAGTGGGGTAGAGTGAAGTGGAGTAGAAAGATGGCATCTAATTATTGTGGCAGATCAACACTTTGATATCAGGGAGAAATGAAAGAGTAACTAATGAGTTAGATTTTAAAATAGGAATGTATGGTGTCTCAAAATCCAGTAAAGCATTTCATAAAGTAGGAATGAGCAACTGTCATATTACTGAGCTGTTTAGCTAGTGGTCAGCTTGATGAAAAATGAGATTTGACTACTGGGTTTGGTAGGTTTGGGGGAGAGTATTTGGGGAGAGTAGGAATTGGAATAAGGTATTGTATTTGGAGAATGAATCTGTATAAAAATTAGCTAATACAATAAAACTTGAAGACTTTGGAACCTTTTTAATCTAGCAAAGGAGTATCAGCTAAGATTAATGGTCAAATAAAATGTAAAATCAAATTTCAGAAGTTAAGGGGGACTGCTTACAAGTAACCTATAATAGATTCTTTGATGTAAGATAGAAAAATTAGTTATGAATCTGCCATTAGGGTTTTACATTTGAAATGCTTCAGCGTATTCCTAGTATCTTCAAGTGAAGTGGCTTGACTATTCTGAACCTTCATCTTTATTGAAAGGCTTTAAAATTGGCTCTTAATGATACTTTTGCCCGTGGTCTCTTATTCTGATAGTTTTTCATTAATAACTTTTTACTCGAATCTTGATGTCTTTTCTTTAATTCACTATTATCAGCCAATGCTGAAACAAAACATAGTATGTAATATAAGATAACGAATGGAATCAATGGATCAGTTACTCTGCATGGATGTGTAGTTTCTGTGTGAAGTAATATGGGGCTTTTAAGTTTCTTTTTCCATAGAGTTCAGGAGGTGGAGAGGGCCCTCTGTAGAGAATTTGGTCTGTTAGGTTGTTCTTTTGTAAAGGAATTAAGATTCCAGAAGATGTGATGGGAATGGCTAGTCAGGGACAGCAGTGTTAGGAGGTTGTGTTGGGAGGGAAAGCACAGGACAGTATTTCAGTGAATATATGCTGGGGGCCCAAATACTTATGTTGTGTGTTGCTGACGACAGGATCTAGGTCTAGCTCTAACTGAAAATGTGGTGAAGAGACATTTTAATTGGAAAGAACAGAGACTCACTCAAAAAGATCCTCAAAAGAGAATGGGGCAGTTATTAGACAAGTTCAGGGACCATAAGCATTGCTTATGTTCCTGAAAATTGGACTGCAGGTGTGGGCTTAAGGCAAATTTAAGTTGTGTGTTTATTTTTCTATCTCTGCTTCTTTTTATGTGTTTGTTTTGTCTTCTGTCTTGTACAGACTACAGCATTCTCAGGGTTGGTTTTTTTTTTTTTTTTTTTTTTTTTTGGTCTCTACCGCATATAATAACAGCTTTTACTTGGTTATCATGTCATCTTTAACTCAAATGTCAGATGACCTTTAAGCTTCACTGCCTGTCATCAGCTGACAACTGCGCACTGTGTTTTAGTTTAAGTACCTAGGAGTAAGAACCTTGTCTAATTCACCCCTGCCCCTTTGCGCCCCAGGCCTCTGAATTCTGGTTAGTCTCCATTGGCTGCCCTTGGGTCCATTGCCCATCCCTAGTTCAGCCCCTCCTGGGGAAAGGAAAAAAAAGTCTCTGGGAAGAGCAGATTCCCTTAGAGAAAAAACAGTGATTGAGCAGGCAGTGGCCTTCTCTAGTATATCTTCTTACCTTAGAAGTTTTATGATTAATTGAAATTGTAAAAGCTTAAAATTTTGGAGGAATGGCATGAAGCCCCCATGGCTAGTGGAATGAATGCAGGAAGAGTGATGGGTGATAAAGTCAAAAAGTTAGGCTAGGCCAGGTGATGTAGAGCCTTGCAGGCCATGGAATAGAGTGTGAATTTTATATATGTATAGTTGTATATATTATTATATATAAAATATGTATCAGATAAGTATATACATTTGTTCAAATATAAGAAATACATAGGGAAAAAAATCTGTGGGTTACTTATCAAATTGATAATAGCTATGTGTCTCTGTGGAGGAAGAGAATGACCAGACTAGGATGGGGGTATGGTCAGACTTCATGTGTAAATGTTTAATAAAGGGGAATATAGTCATGTGTTGTTCGTGGAATTCAAAGTTAATTGAAGGAGGTGGGGACAGCCTATCCCCGAAGCAAGTTCCTGTGGAGTATAAAGATAATTTATTTGCTTTGTACTTTGTAATGTAATGTTTGTAAGTTTGTGAATTGTTTGCTTTTTAACAATATTTTTAATCCCCCCCTTTCTTTTTTTGCCTTTTTTCTCTAGGGAGTTGGTCTCTCAGTCCATGGGCAATTTCGAGTGGCTACAGAAAAGTGTCTTTTTGCTATGCCAGAAACAGCAATAGGTAACAACCAGAATTTTTTTAATAATTACTTTTAGCATCATCTTCTTTTAATACATTTCAGAGTTTACTGTTGTTGAAGGAATTGAGGAATCTTGTGTGAGATACAACAAGGAAAGGATTTTAAAAAAGAAATTAAAGAGGAAGATAATTAGAAGTCAGTATCAGCTCAATAATTGTATCTGAAAACACAAAACTGAGAACATTAAAGGAGACATTAACACACTATAAATAAAACATTAACACTATAGATAAGATATCATTAAGGGAATATATTTTTGCCTTTAGATCTGTGCAGTTTTGAGTTCTGATCAAAACTCTCATATGACACTTTTGAGTTAATTTTTGTATATGGTGAGGGGTATGGATCATCTGTATAAGTCAAAGTTTATTTCGTATATGGAAATACAATCATTCCAGTACCAACTGTTGAAAGAGTATTGTTTTGCCACCGAATTGTCTGTGTAGCTTTGTTACAGTTGTCTGTAGATGTCAATCATGGTTGTTGTCTTGGTTAGTGTTGCTTTATAGTAAGTCTTAAAATCAGGTGGTGATAATGTTCCACCTTTGTTCTTTGTATCTCACCAAGTTGCTTTGGCTGTATAGGTTCTTTATATTTCCATATGTATTTTAGAGTTACTTGTCAATTTCAACAAAAAAGCCTGCAGGTGAATTTAGAGAGAATTGACATCTTACCACTATCGAGTCTTTTCAGACCTATGGTCAAGATATATTTCTCCATTTATGTAAGTGGTCTTTAATTTCTCTGAGCATGGATTTTTAGTTTTCAGTTTATAGGTCTTATCTTTTGTCATATTTATCCATAAGTATTTCATATTAATGATATTTTTGAAAAAGCTTTCAGTTCTAATTGTTATTTACCAGTCTGTAGAAATACAGTTGATTTTTGTATTTACCTTTATCATGCAGACTTATTAAACTCACTTATTAGTTTTAGTTGCTTTAGAATTGAATAGAATTCGATTCTACTGTACTGGAATTCCTAAAGAGACAGTTATGTCATTTACAAGTAAGAGCAGTTTTGCTTTTTCCTTTCTAATCTGGATATCTTTTATTTCTTTCTCTTACCCTATTGCGTAGAATAGAACTTCCAATACAGTGTTGAATATAAGTGGTGAGAGTGGACATCTTTTCCTTGTTCCTGATTTTAGGGGAAAGCATTTAATCTTTTACCAATTAAGTTAGATATTAAAGTAGATGTTTTTCATTTAAGATCAGGAACAAGACAGTGATTCCTGCTCTCATTGTTTCTGTTCAATACTGTATTGAAAGTCCTTGCCAGAGCAATTAGGGAAGAGAAGGAAATAAAAAGGATCCAAACAGGAAAAGCAGAGGTGAAACTGTCACTGCTGATGACATGCTCTTATATATATATGTAGAAAACTCTTAACAGCTCCAACAAAAAACTGTTTGAACTAATAAGTAAATACAGTAAAGATGTAGGATATAAAATCAACACATAAAAATCAGCATTTCTATACACTAACAGCAAACTATTTGAAAAATAAGAAAACAATTTCATTTACAAAAACATCAAAAATAATAACATACTTAGAAATAAATGTAACCAAGGAGGTAAAATCTGTATGGCAAAACCCCATCTCTACAAAAATAACAAAAAGTAGTTGGGCATGGTGACGTGTGCCTGTGGTCCCAGCTGCTCAGGAGGTGGAGGTAAAAGGATGGTTTGAGCCCTGGAAGCAGAGGCTGCAGTGAGCTGAGATCACTCCACTACACTGTAGCCTGGGCAATACAGCCAGACCATGTCAGACACATACACACACACACACACACACACACACACACACACACACACTACAAAACTTTGATGAAAAAAATTGAAGACGCAAATAAATAAAAAGATGTATTCCATGTTCATGGATTGGAAGAATATTTTTAAAATGTTCATACTACCGAAGTAATCTACAGATTCAATGTAATCCCTATCAAAATCCCAATGTCAGTCTTCAAAAAAATAGAAAAAAACAATTCTAAAATTTATATGGAACCAAAAAAGACTGCAGATAACTAAGGTAATCTTGAGCAAAAAGAACAAAGCTAGAGACTTTGTACTGACTTCAAACACTATTGCAAAGCTTTAGTGATCAAAATAGCATAGTACTGGAATAAAGATGGATACATAGACCACTGGAAAAGAATAGCAAGCTCAGAGACAAATCCATATATTTGCAGTCAAGTGATTTTTAAGAAAGATGCGAAAAATACATAATGGTGAAAGGACAGTTTCTTCAATAGATGATGTCAGAAAAACTGGATATCCATGTGCAGAAAAATGAAATTAGACCCATACCTCATATTTAATAAAAAACTGAAATGGATTAAAGATGTTGTCATACAACCTGAAACTGCAAAATCAGTAGAAGAAAACATATAGGAAAATGATATGACATTAATCTGGGCAGTAATTTTTTTGCTTTGACCCCAAAAACTCAGGCAACAAAAACAAAAATACACAATTTCCTTTGAATCCATCCAGCATCCAGTCTACACTGATGCAAGGGGTGGCTCCCAAGGCCTGTACACAGACAAGTAGAATTATATCATGTAAAATGCTTCTAGAAGCACAGCAAAGAAAACAGTTAGCAGAGTGAAGAGGCAACGTCTTCCAATCTCTGCTTGTTGCCTAGTTCCCAAGTCACTTCTACATTTTCAGTTATCTTTATAGCAATGCCCTACTTCTCTGGTACCAGTTTTCTGTATTAGTCCATTCTCACATTGCTATAGAGAGCTACCTGAGACTGGGTAATTTATAAAGAAAAGAGGTTTAATTGGCTCACAGTTCCACAGGCTGTACAGGAAGCATGACTGGGGAGGTCTCCAGAAACTTACAGTCATGACTAAAGATGAAGGGGAAGCAAGTGCATCTTCATGTGGCTGGCAGGAGAGTGAAGGGGGAAGTATTGCACACTTTAAAACAACCAGCTATCATGAGAACTCACTATTACGAGAACAACGGGGGGACATCTGCCCCCATGACCCAATCACCTTCCACCAGGCCCCTCATCCAACACTGGGGATTACAATTCAACATGAGATTTGAGTGGGGACGCAGAGCCAAACCATATCAGAGCCTTTCAAGGAATTTGTCAATTTGTTAGCATAAAGTTGTTCATAATTGCTTTTTTGTATATATCCCCTGAAGTTCACGTGTTGGAAACTTAATTCCCAACTCAGCAGTGTTGAGAGTTGGGACCACTAAGAGGTGAGTGGGTCATGAGGGCTCTTCCAGTTTTTGCAGGTTGGTTCCCGATACAGGGATAACTTCAGCCCCCTTTCCTCCTGCTCTCTTGTCCTATCTCACCCTTGCCTTTTGCCATGGGATGATGCACCAAGAAGGCCCTCGTGTGATATTGACACCATGATATCAGACTTCCCAGCCTCCAGAACTGTGACAAATAATTTTTTTTTCTAAATTACCCCAGTCTGTGGTATTCTGTCATAGCAACACAAAATGGACTAAGACAATAATATTCCCTTATTATCTTTTTAATATCTGTAGACTCTGTAGAGATTTCTGGCTGTCATTCTTGATATTGGTCATTGTGTCTTCTCTTTTTTTCCCTGATCAATCTAGTTAGAGGTTTATTAATTTTATTGATCTTAAACAGATTTTTGTTTTCATTTATTTTTTATTTTGCTGATTTCTGCTCCAGTATTCATTCCTCCTTTTTTTCTGCTTATTTTAGATCTTGTTTGCTCTTCTTTCATTTCCTCAGGTGAAACCTGAGTTCACTTGTATGAGATGTGGGTATGGAATTCGATTCTACTCTGGTTTTTAATTTCAGTAATTTAAAGATGTTACTACACTGTCTTCTCATTTAATTTCCTACAAAAAGTCTTTTCTCTTCTTTATTTTTGTTCCTGTGTCTTTTTATTTTCTCTTGCTGCTCTTAAGATTTTCTCTTGATCACATGTTTCAGGCGATTTGGTTATGATGTGCTTTGGTGTTCTTCGTATTTCTAATGCTTATGGTTGTTGAGCTACTTAGGTTTATAATTTCTGTCAAATTTGGAAAAATTTTTGCCATTATTTCTGCAAATATTTTTCTTCCACCCATTCCCTTTTCAGGAATTCTGGTTATACTTCTGTAAGGCTCAGTTATGCTTTGTTCATTAAAAAAATTTTTTTTCTCTCTTTCATTTTAGATAGTTTCTGTTACTGTGCCCTTAAGTTCATTAATCTTTTCTTCTACAAGATCTAATCTGCCCTTAATCTCATCCAGGTATTTTTCAGCTTATACATTCATTTCAGTTTTCATCTCTAGAAGTATGATTTGGTTTTTTTTGTTTTTTTTTTTTTAGACGGAGTCTCGCTCTGTCAACCAGGCTGGACTGCAGTGGCTGCATCTCAGCTCACTGCAAGCTCCGCCTCCTGGGTTTATGCCATTCTCCTGCCTCAGCCTCCTGAGTAGCTGGGACTACAGGCGCCCGCCACCTCGCCCGGCTAGATTTTTGTATTATTTAGTAGAGACGGGGTTTCACCGTGTTAGCCAGGATGGTCTCGATCTCCTGACCTCGTGATCCGCCCGTCTCGGCCTCCCAAAGTGCTAGGATTACAGGCTTGAGCCACTACGCCCGGCTGGTTCTTTTTTTAAAAAGAAAAATCTTCTGTATCTGTATTTAACTTCTTGGATATATAGGTTATGTTTGTGATAACTGTGTTAATGTTTTTTTCTGCTAGTTTTTATATTTATGTCAGTTCTCTTTTTTTAAATCACCTCTTTATGGTTAGTATTTTCCTGCATCTTTAGATAGCTCATAATTTTTTATTGAATTATAGATATTGTAAACTTTGTTGGGTGCTGGATGTTTTTGTATTCTTTTAAGTATTTTTGAGATTTCTTCTGAGATGAATTTAAATTCCTGGGAAACATCTTAATATTTTCAAATGTTATAAGATTTATTATTATTTTTTTGCAGGATTGGAGCAATGCTCCAACTAGGGCTAATTATTTCCCACTACTGAGGCAAGATCTTTCTTTGTGTTCTGTGCAGTGCCCCATGACATCAATCATGAGTTTTTCTAGTCCAGGTGGTGGGGAACATGCTGTTTTTAGTCCTGTCATGTGTTCTCTGTAATCATTTTCTGTGTTTCTTTCCTTAGTCTCGTGTAGTGGTGTGGTTAGGTGTTGTGTCCTCACCCAGATCTCATCTTGAATTGTAATCCCCGTAATCCCTACGTGTCCAGGGAGAGATGTGGTAGGAGGTGATTGGATCGTGGAGGCAGTTTTTCCCTTGCTGTTCTCATGGTAGTGAGTTCTTACGAGAGCTGATGGTTTTATAAGGGACTCTTCTCCCTTTGCTCCTCGCTCTTTTCACTCCTGCTGCCATGTGAGAAGATCCAAGCTTGCTTTGCCTTCTGCTATGATTGTAAGTTTCCTGAGGCCTCCTTAGCCATGTGGAACTATGAGTCGATTAAACCTCTTTCCTTTACCAATTACCCAGTCTTGGGCAGTGTGAAAACTGACTAATCATGTAGTTTCTTCACACACACACACACACTCACACACACACACACACACACACACACAGTCCTTTCCTAAGCTAAGTACTTAAAAGAGACACCCTGCAGATCTCCAGGGCTTCCTCTCTGCAGCTCTCTCCACTCTGGTACTCTGTTCTGGGAATTCTAGCTCTCTTGGTTTCCCTAGACTCATAGCTTCATCTTCTCAAATGAGGGACTATACTGGGCCTGGGAACTCACTCAAGGCATGAAGTTGGAGCTGTTCTAGGATTTACCTTGTTTGTTTTCTGATATTCAGAGACCACTTTTCTTTATTGCTTGATGTTCAGTGTGTTGAAAACACTATTGATCCATATATTGTGTTTGTTTTTATAGTTGTTTCAGGTAGGAGGATAAGTCTGGTTCCTGTTACTCTATCATGTCCAAAGTGTAAGTCTCCCAGATAGCTACTTTAAATTGGATGATTAAATATGCTCTCAGTGGAGTTGTCCTTTAAGCTGAGATTTGAATGACAAGAGTCAGCTGCATGAAGAACTGAGAGAAGAATATTGTGGCATTGAGAAAAGTTAGCTCAAGACCCTTAGGTAAGAATGAACTTGGCCTGTTAAAGGAACAAAATGGAGGCAATCTGTGTCTGAATCGAGGGCAGGAGTGATGTAACATGCTCTCAAAAGGGTACATGGGGGCCTCTGGTGAGGAGTTAAGATTTAAACCTAAATATGGGAATTTGTGGAAGAGTATAAAACAGGCAATGACATAATCTAGTTTGTATTTTAGTACCATGATTCTGGCTGCTTTGAGGATAATGGATTGTAGGGGTTGCAGAGTAGAAGCAGTGAGATTGGATAATAGGTTATTACATTAGTCTAGAGCTATATTGTCCAATACTGTATAGCCACTAGCCACAAGTGGCTTTTAAAATTTTAATATACATTAATTAAATTTAAAGAAAACAAATTCAGTTCCTCAGTCACACCAGCCATATTCCAGGTGTTTAATAGCTACATATGGCTAGTGACTATCTTACTGGACAGCAGAAATTATAGATTTCATCACTGTAGAAAGTTCTGTTGGACAGCACAGTCTGGAGAGATTTTGGCTTTGGAGTAGTGTGGAGGTATAGAGTTGAATACAGTGAATAGATTTGAAACATGTTTTGGGCTTAACTGACTTGCTGGTATAATGAATCAGGAGTAACTCCAAGGTATTTAGCTTGTGCTACTTGATGGATGAGGCTGATTAGGGAAGGAGCAGGGTAGTTGGAGGTTTGTGAATTAATAGTTGTACTTTTGCCATGTTAAATGTGAGATACTTATTATCCATGTGGTTCTGTTTAGCTGGCAGATTTAAGAGTTCGGTATTCAAGGGAAAAGGCATGACTGATTTCGTAGTATATTATGCTTCTAGGGCTGCATAACAAAATACCACAAACTTGGTGGCTTAAACTGCTGAAATTTTTTTTCTCACAGTTCTAGAGACTAAAAGGCTGAGATCAAGGTATCAGCAGATGGTTCTCTTGAGCCCTCTCTCCATGGCTTATAAACCGCTGCCTTCTTGCTCTGTCCTCATATGGCCTTTTCTCTGTTCACATGCATCCCTGGTATTTCTTCCTCCTCTTATAAGGACACCAGTCCTGTTGGATTAGGACCCCACCCTTATGACCTCACTTAACCTTAATTACCTCTTCAAAGGCCCTGCTTCCATATACAGTTACATCAGGGTTAGGGCTTCAACATAGGACTTTTCGAAAGGACACAGTGCAGTCCATAGCAGGGAGTAATCAGCATATAGATGCTATCTAAAGTCATAGGAGTTAAGGGAAATGTGTATGTAGGAAAGAGGAGATAGCCTAATATGGAGCTTAGGCGCAGTGAGCAAGAGGTCAAGCAGAGGAGGTGGCGTCAGTGAGGGAGACTGAAAAGAAGCAGAATTGGGGCAAGGGGGAAAAAAGAGAGAATGTGGTACCCTGGAAGAGAAGAACGTGTTGTCAGGATGGAGCGTTTTTCCACTTGGGCAGCATGCTGCTAAGGCTCTGGGGCAGGAAAGAGTGTAGAATGTTAGGGAACTGAAAGAAGAACCAGAGTGGCTGGAGTATAGGGAGTGAGTAGTAAGGGATGTAGTGGAAGAAGTGGTAAGGGGCCTTGAAGACTTTGATAAAGGTGTTTGTTTTAATCCAGAAGAAATAGGCAGCCATGGGAGGGTTTTAAGCAGTGGAATGCAAGACTCTAGTAAGGATTTGTGTTTTAAAAAGATCAGATTTGGCTATTGTGTGGAGAACAGTTTGGAGGGGAAATCAATAAGACGTGATCACTGATGGGGATTAAGGGGATGGTGTGAGAAAGTGTCAAGGATGGATGGTTGCATCCTTTATTGAGGTAGGTGATGCTGGAGGAAGATTGTGGGAATGGCACGGGGAAGTTATGAGTTTAACTTGAGACCTAGCTAGTTTGAGGTACTAAGAGATATTTCTGTTTACAGGAGCATGATGCTTTTTCTTTTAAGTCTAGAACCTTTTTGTAAAGTAGAACTGGAGAGAATTTTAGTGTTTGCATTTTTATCCCAACATAATTAAAGGAAACTTCAGAACAGTTACATAAATTATAAAACTAGAGGGTCACATTTGTTTAAGATCTTAAACACCCAAAGGAATATGCTGGTAACTACTTGTATATGTGCTATTTTATTTATTTTATTATTAATTATTTTTATTTGACATAGAGTCTTGCTCTGTTGCCCAGGCTGGAGCGCAGTGGCGTGATCTCGGATCACTGCAACCTCTGCCTCCTGGGTTCAAGTGATTCTCCTGCCTCAGCCTCCCCAGTAGGTGGGATTACAGGCATGTGCCACCATGCCTGGCTAATTTTTGTAATTTTAGTAGAGACAAGGTTTCACCATGTTGGCCAGGCTGGTCTCGAACTCCTGACCTCAGGTGATCAGCCCTTCTTGGCCTCCCGGCCTCCCAAAGTGCTGGGATTACAGGCGTGAGCCAGGTACCTGGCCTTGTATGCTATTTTCAGTTGTTACCAGTAGAGAATTTTTAAATACTGGTGGTTAAGAAAAAGGTAAATACAAATGATTTTATTAGGTATAAACCTGTTCATTTAGTAGGACTCATGGTTATTGCATCAGTATTTAAACATCTTGAATATTAGATAATTGACTAAGTTTGGGAAATGATTTAAATGGTAATAATTTTGCTATAGTAGGCCATAGATTATGTATTTTTTTCCTGTGCTGATTTGGAAATAGTTTTTTGAAATTTTTGCCTATTTTGGAGATTCTTCAAAAGTAAATCAGTGGTGAGAAAATTTAGGTAACATACTTCTAATATACAAAACATTGTGTCATCAAATACTTCACTGACTTCTATAGAAATGAGACATGAAGGTTTTGAAAAATACCCAAGTTAGTACGGTTTATTATAGCAAGTCTTTTGTGATATTGATAGCACTGTATAGTATTTAGTTTAATAATATTTGTAATGTATATTCAAGCTCCAGAGAGAAATGATTGTGTGATCTACAGCAAAGAGGTTATATTTATCTTTTTCATTTGAATCACCATTATCTCTTTTTGTTACATTTAATTACAGGACTGTTCCCTGATGTGGGTGGAGGTTATTTCTTGCCACGACTTCAAGGAAAACTTGGTTACTTCCTTGCATTAACAGGATTCAGACTAAAAGGAAGAGATGTGTACAGAGCAGGAATTGCTACACACTTTGTAGATTCTGAAAAGGTACTTTTTCGGATGTTTGCATTTTGTATTGTTGGAATAACAAGACAAAATAGTGCGTGGGAAGGTACAGTGGGTGGTTGAGATCCACAGACTTTTGGTGAAATCGTGGTGTGAATCCTGGACCTCTTAGTTTATAGCTGTGATACCTTGGAGAAAGTGCATAAGCTGTCTAATTCTGTTTCCTCATATGCAAACTGGAGATAATGATACCTGGATTCAGGGTTGGTACCTTTAGTGAGTATTTTTTTTTTTTTTGAGACGGAGTCTCGCTCTGTCGCCCAGGCTGGAGTGCAGTGGCCAGATCTCAGCTCACTGCAAGCTCCGCCTCCCGGGTTCCCGCCATTCTCCTGCCTCAGCCTCCCGAGTAGCTGGGACCACAGGCGCCGCCACCTCGCCCGGCTAATTTTTTGTGTTTTTAGTAGAGACGGGGTTTCGCCGTGTTAGCCAGGATGGTCTCGATATCCTGACCTTGTGATCCGCCCGTCTCGGCCTCCCAAAGTGCTGGGATTACAGGCTTGAGCCACCGCGCCCGGCCCTTTAGTGAGTATTTTTAAGTGAACAAGTAGAGTCTCTTAAATCAAAAGTCATGCCTACCTTAAGAAAGTCTAATATGTACAAATCTAAATTTATATATAAAAAGATAGCCTTTATTTGAAGACATTTTGAAGGCTTCTTTTGGTTATGAGTTTCCCTAGTGCATTGAAAGTAATTGACTTTGACTTTTCTGAAATACATCTGTTACAAGGAACACATGTTACTTATCTTTGCTTTTTAAAAAACAAAAAAAAAACAAAAAAAAAACAAAAAAAACCAGTGTGGCCAATTTTCTCAGCACAGGATAACATAGTGGAAAAGAATATGTAAATAGTCTGAGTTTAAATCTTAACTGGAAGTCAGCCTCTCTTGACCCCCATTTTCCTATCTGCAGAATGGAGATGACACTATTACATAGTCATTGAAACTCCTTGTGTTACATGTGACAGAAGACCCAATTCAAGGTAGTTTTGCCTCAGAATTCCCAGCAAGAGACTTAGGACGTATTTTGCTTCACCTGGCTTAGTTCACTCTGACTGAACTGGCTTATCTTATTCCTGAACCATATGAGTAGGTAGAATATACCTTCTGGCCTATCCTAGGTAATGCATGCTCTATCCTTGGATCTGTGGGGTAAAGTCAGCTTCCAAGGAAGCACATGGTCATCAGATCAATAGTTGATCTGAAAGGAAGGGTGTTTTAGGATATGGGAAGGAAAGCTATAAAAATTAAATTAGAAAATTTATGTTACATGCTTAGCCCAGTAACTGACGTATAGTAAACACTCCAAATTTAATTATTATTAATACTTTTAATGCAGTTTTATATTTTTAGAGGTGACCAGATTTTTCATTGAGAGTCTCTTTTATATTACAAAGGATGACCCTTTTTATCCTCATATCTGTAACATTCTTCTGTTTTGGGTAAGGATGCCAGAGATCATACTGACAGTTGGACTATCATGTGAGTCCCCCCAAGGACGTTTTACAAATGATGATGGTTTATTCTCACACGTCCTCTTTGGCCATTGAAGTAAAACAGCTGGATAGTATAAAAATGTACTGTTTGGTCACTAATAGAATTATCTTCACAAACTTTATAAACTGACTGTGGAAATTTTTATGTTGATGAACTTTGGTCTTGTTTCTCACACTGTTACAGATTCTGTAAAATGTATGAAGCATACAAAATTGAAGGTTGTCTCTGTACACTGTTATGAAGGCCTTCTGTCACGTTTGGCCAAAGATTCAGATCTTTGTGTTGTGGGCATCCTCAGTCACATTGAGTAGTCTCATGCTTCCCTTGAGCTATAACAGGAAGCAAACATGGGCATGCGATTATCCTGTGTAAAAGGGACACCCTTAATTACAGTGGAATTTAGTTTAGGATAAGAGAGAGCTGATGCATAACCCCTTTCTTTGTCAGTGTGTTCAATACTAGTATCTGCAATGAGTAGACAGACATCCTCAGGGCCTGTAGAGGATATGAAAAAGAGGAATGTACTTTGGGGATGCAATTAGAAGTGGGTACAAAAGATAAATAACCATCTTTCTCATCTGGCAGAGGTAAAGTGGTAAGTGTAAAAACAATACAAAGAAAATACTTAAAGAATTGAAAGGAGGAAGAGCTTACCTGTAAGAAAGGACTAGAAGCCTTTTCATAAAGGTTGCAATACAGCCGGCCTTAAGGTGAGTATTATCAGGAAAAGGTATTGTCAGGTAAAGGAAACTTCTAATGAAATCACAGGGGCAAGAAAGCATTAGCTATGTTTGGGGAATAGTATAAAGTCCTATTTGGCTCAGTGTAGGGTAGATTAAGTGAGGGATTAGATGGAGAAATAAGTGAAGCTGCATTATAGTGTTGTGCGTTGACTGTGGTAGCCACTAATCATTTGTGGCAATTTTGGTTAAAATTAATTAAAAATAAAATAAAATTTATGATGTAGGTCTTTGGTTCCAAGTACTCAATAGGCTGAGAGAAACAAAGATAAATGTCTCTATTTCTCCTCCTTAATTTCTTCCATCTTTTTTAATTCCTTTGAAGGCTAGATTTGCTGTATGGGAATACCTGTTCATTCAACTTAAGTCAAAATTTCTTTCAGTGATTCACCTGAAGAGAGAGCATCATAATTTAAAGTCAAGAATTCTAAAAAAGAAGATGAGATTTTATAAAACTTTCTGTTTCTATTGGATCTCAGATCTTTCCTTTTTTTCCCCCTCCCCTTTAGTTGGCCATGTTAGAGGAAGATTTGTTAGCCTTGAAATCTCCTTCAAAAGAAAATATTGCATCTGTCTTAGAAAATTACCATACAGAGGTAATCTTGTTAATATTCTAACCTCAGGTTTTAATTCATGGGGAGGGGAAGTAATTTAAAAACTAGCAATTGGTGAATATTATAGTTTGTAAATATAAATAAATGTACTAAGGATTTATTTAAAGCGTGGTGGAAGAATCAGTGCTTCACAGTTGTTAGTATAGCCAGCTAATAAGATGACTTCTTTCCTGTGCAGCTGCATAGCTGTCTTCCCACTGCTGGTTAACTTCAGTGCATAACCTTGTGATCAATCTTGGCAAGGGTTTTGGCATTTCTGTAAAAGGTGTTCAATGTTAACGCTATTGGTGGAGCTGCAAACTCTTGACATTTATTTATATTTAATAAAGTATATTACGGCATGTATTTTTAATTCCTTACGTTGTCTGACTTAAATTTTCTCGTAAGAGCCAAGAATCTTTAAAAACACTCTATACTTCTAGTTAAACATGATTGAATACATGCTGCCTCCTAAAACACCATTCAAAATTGTAATAAGTGAATAAAAAAGGCACAAACCCACAAAGAGAAGTAGAACAGAAGAGGAGACAGTGGCAGACATGAGATGTTAGTATTTTGGAAGCTTGAAATCAGCAGGATGAGTGCTGCTAACTTAAACCAAAGAACTCTGAAAGCCAGTAAGAAGTCAGCTGATTCTTGCTGTAGACCCTTTTAAAGGGACCAAGTCCCTCTGAAGACTAGTGTGTAGAATGGGGCAGAAAAGCAGGAGGATTTACTGTAAGTTTGTTTTTTTTTGAAACAATCTAGCTCTGTCACCCAGACTGGAGTGCAGTGGCGCAATCTCCGTTCATGGCAACCTCCGCCTTCCAGATTCAAGTGATTCTCATGCCTCAGCCTCTTGAGTAACTGGGATTACAGGCGTGCGCCACCATGCCCAGCTAATTTTTGTATTTTAGTAGAGACAGGGTGTCACCATGTTGGCCAGGCTGGTTTTGAACTTGTGACCTCAAATGATCCACCCTCCTCGGCTTCCCAAAGTGCTGGGATTACAGGCATGAGCACTGCGCTGGGCCCCTCCACAAGTCTTCTTGTACAACTAAGAGTAGCTATCTTCCAGTAGCCTGGCGGAAGAGTAGGACTTACTCCTTAGAGAAACCAAATCAGGCAGGTCTAGCTGACAGTAGAGATTGGCGAAGTACTGTACTGAAGAGAGGTGAGACATACTGAATTGGAAGACCTCTGTCCCTTTTCCCTAGTTGGCTTGCAGAACCGCTGCATCCCACCCCACTCCTAAGCGATACATTGGAAGAAAAGAAAAACCCATAGACATTGAAATTAATGGACCCCTTAACACATCTTGCCTGATCATCTTACAGTGTATCATACAATTGAGAATCCCACAACTGCAATTGACATTAGACACAAAGCTTCCTAATTTTAGTGCTTTGCATAGAAAAACAAATATTCCTAGGCCAAAACAAACAACAAAGGCACTGGAAGGAAACAGTTAATGCAAGACAAACACCAATCTATAACTGTTATCTTGAGATAAGAGGAAAATATTTTACCTGTTAACAACAGATGTTATAAAGATAATTCAAAGAATAATATAGGCATGCCTCAGATAATCTGAATTTGGTTCCACACCATGGCAATAAAGCTAGCTAGTCACATGAATGTTTTGGTTTTCCAGCACTCATAAAAACTTTTACACTGTACTATGTTGAGTATGCAGGAGCATCATTTCTAAACACAGGTACATATCTTACTAATTTATAATTATAAAATAATTTGACTAAAACTACTAATGATCATCTGGGCTTTCAGTGAGTCATAATTGTTTTGCTGCTGGAGGGCCTTGCCTAGATGTTGATGGCTACTGGCTGACCTTGGTACTGGTTATGCCTGTAAAATTTTAAAAATGATAACAAAAGTGGGGAATAAAAAACCCGGAACAGATGAAAATCCGTGGTTGAGGAAAACTCTAACAGAAAAGGATAATGAAATAGAAAGGGAGAGAATGGAAAACTCTAGAGGTATTATTCCAAGAGGTCCAAAATCTAATTATTAGGAATGCATAATAGAGAAAATGGAGGGGAGGAAATATTTAGAGAAATAGTACCAAAAAAATTACCCAGAACTGAAGAACAGGAGTACAGATTGGCAGGGCCACCAAGTACTTGGTGGAGAGAATATGAATACACAGTGCATGAGGATTTCACTTGTTTTTATCAGAGCATTTGATAGTCTCCTGCTGTCGAATTGAGTAAATATGGGATGAATTATGGTTTGTGGGGGTTGACGGGCTTATCAAAGAGTTCTACTAAATGTATAGGAGTTAGTTTGTAGGGAAGTCATCTTAGAGTTATTCAGTATGTTTCGCAAGTGATTTGGAGACCACTGATAACATTTTGATCAAGTTGATTTAGAACTGAGAAAAATAAATTAGGAAAAAGAATATGGATGAAAAAACAACCCTTAGAGTTTAGAGTGATCTGCCCAATAGTAACAATGTGAAATTTAAAAAAGATAAGTGCAAATCTTGTGTTTTAACCCAAAGTACTAAATTCATTAAGTACAGAATAGAAGAAACAGCCTACAATGGAACAGGTTAAAAAAAAAAAAAAGTCTTATTTAATTGGAGCTTAGTGTGAATCAGTTGCAATCATAGGCCTGTCTCAACACTAACTCAGAGTTAGTCCAATTAAGAAAAGTATATCCAAAGCAATCAAGGGCCTGCAGAACCCTCTTGTACTTTGCTACCATCCAGCCACACTTGCAGCTAAGATAAATGTCCTGTACTTGGGAGAATGACCTTGATAAACTGGAACTTGACCATAAGAAGGACCTGGATCATGAGGGGACACAAAATTGTGTCATGTGAGAAGTGGTTAAGGTGAAACAGATTAACTAGAACTGTAAACATGGTAGCGTTGGTTTTTGTTCCAGAATTAACAACAGAAACCTAATTACTCAGTTGTTCCAGCATTTGTGAGCTCCTCCTTGAGAGGTGCTGTTTTCTCTCCCTGAAGGTCAGAGCTGCAGGCATACCAGGCATATGGTGGGAATTTCTGACTAGGATGGAAATTTGGGCAGGTTGACCTTTCAGGTCCCTTACAGTCCTTAAATTCACAGATGTATTTTAATGATAATGTGTTAAATGTAATAGTGGTTACATATATTTATACATGTAAATAATAATACTAAAACATTTTTGCTGTTGATACTTTTAAGAGCTAGTCTAGAGTTCTACATGCTGTCTGAATTTTGATCATACAGTGGTAGTTATTTATGAGACAGTTAGATGTAATTTGACTGAAAGTGACAAGTGACACTCTTTCACAAAGGGTATCATTAAATATGAATTTTTAAGGATTAAAAAATTGTGTTCAAAGTTACTAAAAAATTTTTCTTTTCAAACAGTCTAAGATTGATCGAGACAAGTCTTTTATGCTTGAGGAACACATGGACAAAATAAACAGGTACCTAAAAAGAGATCTCAGTTATATATTCCTTTGGAAAGACTATGTTAAAATGAATTTACTAACATTGTAATTACCATTTTAATTACACTGTGTTTGATAGTGCACTGAATTCTGAGATCAGATAGTATAGCGTTTTCTTTCCTTCCTTTCCTTTCCTTTCCTTTTTTTCTTTTCTTTTTTATTTTCCTTTCTTCTTTCTTTCCTTTCTGTCTTTTCTTTTCTTTCTTTCTTTTTTTCCTTTTCTTTTCTTTTTTTTTTCTGTCTTGTCTTGTCCTCTCCTGTCCCTCGCTCTGTCCTCCAGGCTCTGTCCCCCAGGCAGTGGTACAATCTCAGCTCACTGCAACCTCCACCTTCCGGGTTCAAGCAATTCTTATGCCTCAACTTCCTGAGTAGCTGGGACTACATGCACCTGCTACCATGCCTGGCTAACTTTTGTATTTTCAGTAGAGACAGGGTTTCGCCATGTTGGCCAGGCTGGTGTCCAACTCCTGATCTAAGGTGATTCGTCCTCCTCGACCTCTCAAAGTGCTAGGACTGCAGGCGTGATGCCTGGCCAGCATAGGACTTTTTTTCACTTACCTTTGAAAGTAGCTTCTTTCCCTCTCTTTCTGGGCGAAATAAATTCATTATATTTAAGTCATCTACCATGAGACCATGAGAATTCATCCTAGTACAAAATACCTTTTTTTTTTTTAAGTGGGGGAAGAACAGCTAGAAAATAATAATTGAATTAACTTTTATTTTTGTAAATTCATCTTCTCTGAAGATCTTAAGCTGAACAGTAAAAAGATTTTGTGCAGTGATTTGAATTTATATTTGTGCAAAATATCTTTTTTTTTTAAGTGGGGAAGAGAAGCTAGAAAATAATAATTGAATTAACTTTTACCTTTTTAAATTCATCTTCTCTGAAAGTCTTGACAAGCTGATTAGCAAAAAAGGTGTTGTGCAGTGATTTGAGAGATTGACAGACTGGCTTTGGGAAATAGGAGGAAAAGTATTAGAAAATAAGACAACCATCTCTACAATTTAGAAGCATCAATGTTTGATTGTTGAATTATCTCTTTATATGGAAATATAATAGATGCAAAAATGCAAAAGAAAAAATAAAATTTAGATTTTATTTTGTTAGTGAAGGTAGACTGCAAATGCTTACCCAGAGAAGCAGTGCTCTCTTTCTTTTTACGTCCTGTTAAAGAGGTTAGACAATTCTTCATTATTGAAACAGAGGTGTGGGAAAGCCTATGTTCAGATCCATCAGTATGTTAGAAATAGGAAATCACTTACACATTGGTGAAGTCACATTTCCTTTTTTTATAGTTGTTTTTCAGCCAATACTGTGGAAGAAATCATTGAAAACTTAAAGCAAGATGGTTCATCTTTTGCCCTAGAGCAATTGAAGGTAATATTGGAATCCTTTCTGTCCTGACTGAACACAGTGAAGTCTGGTGACAGGGAAGCCTCTCTAAGGGGGTATTCGTGCTCCATTGGTGGTGACATAGCCCACGCATTGTGTTTTCTTTTTTCCCAAATTTAGGTGAGCTTCAGAAATCAGTTCTACTAACTTTGACCTAAATCCAAGTGCCATGTCTACCTGCTGGTCGTTGAGGGCAAAGCCAATCTAGTTTTATGTCCTTTGAATGTAACAGAGGACTTTAGTAAGCATGCTTCATTTCCAAATAGTCCTCCTTGTCTTATGGAGGAAGGTTTTTAGGGACACTTTAATTAGAAGGGCTGGGTCACTGGAGAATAGTCACCTTATGATACATTGCAATTGTGACATCGATCTATAAATTCTACTTAATATGGTCTTTCTTTTAAATTAAAAAGCGATGGTTTTAAACAAGTGAGAGACTCCATCTCTTGCCATAGCTGAGTCTTATGTAGTGTTTCTGTGTTAGGTACACTTTGATCTTTTTGACACATAACTCAACTGTTAGGAGAAGAGCCATTTTTGTATAAATGTGTACATACTAGGTATTGACATTCATGGACCTCTAGTATGATTATGAAACTTGGAGTATTTCAGACTTCTAGACGAAGGAAAGAAAAGGTATGTTTCCTT
Source organism: Papio anubis (assembly GCF_008728515.1). Classification (NCBI taxonomy): domain Eukaryota; kingdom Metazoa; phylum Chordata; class Mammalia; order Primates; family Cercopithecidae; genus Papio; species Papio anubis. The sequence goes on along the minus strand of NC_044985.1, from coordinate 73,961,459 downwards.
TTACTTAAAAGGTACTTCATCTGATTGCATTTTTCATATATATATATAAAATTACTTTAAGCTCTACATCATGATTCCATAATGTTTTTCTGTTTATAGATGTAATCATAGCATTTCAGTTGTCAGGAAACATATTGAGAAAACATTTTAATAGTCTTACCTGTAAAGGTGAAAACATTTCCTCCATTGTCACTGTATTTTTTTGTTTGTTTTCCTTTTTTTGAGACAGAATCTTGCCCTGTTGCCCAGGCTGGAGGACAGTGGTGCAATCACAACTCACTGCAGCCTCAGCCTCCCAGGCTCAAGCAATCTTCACACCTCAGCCTCCTGAGTAGCTGGGACTATGGGCGTGTGCCACCACGCGTAGCTAATTTTTTGTATTTTTTTGTAGAGACAGGGTTTCACCATGTTGGCCAGGCTGGTCTTGACCTCCTGGGCTCAAGTGATTCACCCACCTCTGCTTCCCAAAGTGCTGGGATTACAGGCGTGAGCCACCACACCGGGCCTTTTACTGTATTCTTAGGGGGGAAATCCAAAGTTAATTTGTCCCATGGGATCTTATACAGTATTAGAATTTTATTAACTTTCAAGGATAGGCATAAATTAGAGCAGGTAGACCAGCCATTTATTTCCCTAACTCACAAAAGTAGATTATTATTGTTAACAACTTCCAGGAATGTTTGCGTAGTCATTTTGTAATTCAAGGAATCTGACTTTAAGTTGGTGTATTAGGGTTCTCTAAAGGGAAAGAATTAATGGGAGATATGTATATAAAGGGGAATTTATTAAGTATTAACCTGCATGATCACAAGGTCCACCAGTAGGCTGTCTACAAGCTTAAGGAGCAAGGAAGACCAGTCTGAGTCTCAAAACTGAAGAACTTGGGGTCTGATATTCAAGGACAGGAAGCATCCAGCATGGGAGAAAGATATAGGCTGGGAGGCTAGGCCAGTCTCTCCTTTCCACATTTTTCTGCCTGCTTTATATTCTCTGGCAGCTGATTAGTTTGTGCCCATCAGATTAAGGGTGGATCTGCCTTGCCCAGCCCACTGATTCAAATGTTAATCTCTTTTAGCAACACCCTCACAGACACGTGGAGGATCGATACTTTGTATCCTTCAATCCAGTCAGATTGACACTCAGTATTCACCATCACAAGTCCACCCCTTGTCAACTTGAACCCATACACATCTCCTGAGGCTTCAAATAAAGACAATAATAAGGTCATAATTATGCCTAACATAATGCAACTATCCTTTGTACAACCAGAAACGCACCAGTTCCCAACCCAAATACTATTACATAAAGTTAACAGTACTTCAATGCTAATATGAAGTCAGTAAATCTTATGTCACATGATAAAGGAAAAGGAAATAAAGATATTTTCTTAGTGTAAGTATATACATGCACAAACGTGTTTAGCAAAAGATGGAGGAAATGCTCATGACAATTACAGTCTCCATTTCTGTGGCTGATCACATGGTCATAACTAGTATTGATGACTACCTTCTTCTACTACCCATTCTGTATTCCCTATGTCTTTAGCAAGCACCTCACATCAACAAAAAGTACACCCACACAAAAAACCCCATTCAGAAGCCATCAGCATCAAAGATCAAAGGTAAATAAACACACGAAGATGAGGAAAAGCCAGTGCAACAATGCTGAAAATTCCAAAAACCATAATGCCTCTTCTCTTCCAAATGATTACAATTCCTCTCCAGCAAGGGCACAAAACTGGATGGAAATGAGTTTGATGAATTGACAGAAGTAGGCTTCAGAAGGTGTGTAATAACAAACTCCTCTGAGCTGAAGGAGCATGGTCTAAACCAATGCAAGGAAGCTAAGAACCTTGATAAAAGGTTATAGGAACTGCTAACTAGAATAACCAGTTTAGAGAAGAACATAAATCTTGACGAACAAGTATCAGTAATCAAATCAATCAGGCAGAAGAAGGGATATCAGAGATTGAAGATCAACTTAAATGTGAAGACAAAATTAGAGAAAAAAGAATGAAAAGGAATGAACAAAGCCTCCAAGAAATGTGGGACTATGTGAAAAGACCAGACCTACGATTGATTGGTGTACCTGAAAATGACAGGAGAATGGAGCCACGTCGAAACACACACTTCAGCATATTGTGCAGGAGAACTTCCCCAATCTAGCAAGACAAGCCAACATTCAAATTCAGGAAATACAGAGAACACCACAAAGATACTCCTTGAGAAGAGCCACCCCAAGACACATAATCTTCAGATTCTTCAAGGTTGAAATGAAGGAAGAAATGTTAAGGGCAACCAGAGAGAAAGGTAGGGTTACCTACAAAGGAAAGCCCATCAGACTAACAGCGGATGCCTGTGCAGAAACCTTACAATCAGAAGAGAGTGGGGGCCAATATTCAACATTCTTGAAGAAAAGAATTTTCAACCCAGAATTTCATATCCAGCCAAACTAAGCTTCATAAGTGAAGGAGAAAGGAAATCCTTTCCAGAGAAGCAGATGCTGAGGGATTTTTGTCACTACCAGGCCTGCATTGCAATAGCTTCTGAAGGAAGCACTAAATATGGAAAAGAAAAACTGGTACCAGCCACCACAAAAACATACCAAATTATAAAGACCACCAACACTATGAAGAAACTGCATCAACTAATGGGCAAAATAACCCACTAGCATCATGATGACATGATCAAATTCACACATAATAATATTAACCTGAAATGTAAATGGGCTAAATGCACTAATTAAAAGACGCAGACTAGCAAATTGGATAAAGAGTCAAGACCCATCAGTGTGCTGTATTCAAGAGACCCATCTCACATGCAGAGACACATACAGGTTCAAAATAAAGGGATGGAGGAATATTTACCAAGCAAATGGAAAGCAAAAAAGCAGGGGTTGCAGTCCTAGTCTCTGATAAAACAGACTTGAAACCAAAAGCAATAAAAAAAGACAAAGGCATTACATAATGGTAAAGGGATCAATATAACAAGAAGAGCTAACTGTCCTAAATATAGATGCACCAATACAGGAGCACCCAGTTTCATAAAGCAAGTTTTTAGAGACCTACAAAGAGACTTAGACTCCTAGACAATAATACTGGGAGACTTTAACCACCCTACTTTCAATATTAGATCAATGAGACAGAAAATTAACAATGATATTCAGGACTTGAACTCAGTTCTGGACCAAGTGGACCTAATAGACATCTACAGAACTCTCTACCCCAAGTCAACGTAATATACATTATTTTCAGTACCACATAGCACTTATTCTAAAATCAACTATATAATTGGAAGTAAAACACTCCTCAGCAAATGCAAAAGAACGGAAATCATAACAAACAGTCTTTCAGACCACAGTGCAATCAAATTAGAACTCAGGATTAAGAAACTCACTCAAAACCACAAAATACTTGGAAAGTGAACAACCTGCTCCTGAATGACTACTGGGTAAATAACGAAATTAAGGCAGAAATAAATTAAGTTCTTTGAAACCAATGAGAACAAAGATACAATGTACCAAAATCACAACACAGCTAAAGCAGTGTTTAGAGGGAAGTTTATAGCACTATATACCCACATCAGAAAGTGGAAAAGATCTAAAATCGACACCCTTACATCACAGTTAAAAGAACTAGAGAAACAAGAGCAAACAAATTCAAAAAATAGCAGAAGACATGAAATAAGCAGAACTGAAGGAGATAAAGACACAAAAAAACCCTTCAAATAATCAATGAATCCAGGAGCTGGATTTAGAAAAGATTAACAAAATAGACCACTAGCCAGGCTAATAAGAAAAGAGAGAAGACTCAAATAGACTCGATAAAAAAAATGATACAGGGGATATCACCACTGATCCCACAGAAATGCAAACTACCATCAGAGAATGCTGTAAACACCTCTCCACAAATAAACTAGAAAATCTAGAAGAAATGGATAAATTCCTGGACACATACACCTTCCCAGGACTAAACCAGGAAGAAGTCGAATCCCTAAATAGACCAATAACAAGTTCTGAAATTGAGGCAATAATTAATGGCCTACCAATCAAAAAAAGCCCAGGACTAGACAGATTCACAGCCGAATTCTGCCAGAGGTACAAAGAGGAGCTGGTGCCATTCCTTCTGAAAATATTCCAAACAATACAAAAAGGGGGACTCCCCCCTAACTCATTTTATGAGGCCAGCAGCATCCTGATACCAAAACCTGGCAGAGACACAAGGGTAAAAAAAATATTTCAAGGCTGGGTGCAGTGGCTCACGCCTGTAATCCCAGCACTTCAGGAGGCTGAGGCGGGCAGATCACCCGAGGTCCAGGGTTCAAGACCAGCCTGACTAACATGGAGAAGCCCCATTTCTGCTAAAAATACAAAATTAGCTGGGCATGGTGGCACATGCCTGTAATCCCAGCTACTCGGGAGGCTGAGGCAGGAGAATTGCTTGAACCTGGGAGGCAGACGTTGTGGCGAGCCGAGATTGCCCCATTGCACTCCAGCCTAGGCGACAAGGCAAAACTCTGTCTTGGGAAAAAAAAAAAAAATATATATATATATATATATATATACACACATACACACACACACACACACACACACACAGGCTAATATCCCTGATAAACATCAATGTGAAAATATTCAGTAAAATACTGTCAAACATAATCCAGGGTCACATCAGAAAGCTTATCCACCACCAATCAAGTCGGCTTCATCCCTGGGATGCAAAGCTGGTTCAACATAAGCAAATCAATAAATGTAATCCATCACATAAACAAAACCAGTGACAAAAACTGCATGATTACAATAGATGCAGAAAAGGCGTTCAATAAAATTGACCCCTTCGTGCTAAAAACACTGAATAAACTACTAGGTATTATGGAACATATCTCAAAAAATAAGAGCTGTTTATGACAAACCCACAGCCAGTATCATACTGAATGGGCAAAAGCTGGCAGCATTCCCTTTGGAAACCGGCACAAGACCAGAATGCCCTCTCTCACTACTCCTACTCAGCATAGTATGGGAAGTTCTGGCCAGGGCAATCAGGCAAGAGAAAGAAAGAAAGGGTATTCAAATAGGAAGAGAGGAAGTCAAATTATCCCTGTCTGCAGATGACATGATTGTATATTTAGAAAACCTCATTGTCTCAACACCAAAACACTTTAAGCTGATAAGCAAGTTAAACAGAGTCTCAGGATACAAAATCAGTGTGCAAAAATCACAAGCATTCCTGTATACCAATAATAGCCAAATTATGAGTGAACTTCCATTCACAATTGCTACAAAGAAAATAAAATAGGAATACAACTTACAGGTGACGTGAAGGTTGGGCACGGGGGCTCACGCTTGTAATCCCAGCCCTTTGGGGGGTGAGATGGGCAGATCACCTGAGGTCAGGAGTTCAAGACCAGCCTGGCCAACATGGTGAAACCCTGTCTCTATTAAAAATAACAAAAATTAGCTGGGTGTGGTGGCACATGCCTATAATCCCAGCTACTCAGGAGGCTGAGGCAGGAGAGTCACTTGAGCCCGGGAGGCAGAGGTTGCAGTGACCTGAGACTGTACCATTGCATTCTAGCTTGGGCAGAGGAGGGAAACTCTGTCTCAAAAACAAAACAAAAACAAAAAAGGAGAACTGCAAACCACTGCTCAAGGAAGTAAGAAAGGACACAAATGGATAAACATTCTGTGCTTATGGATAGGAAGAATCAATATCATGAAAATGTCCATACTGCCCAAAGTAGTGTTTAGATTCAGTGCTATTCCCATTAAGCTACCATTGACTTTCTTCACAGATCTAGAAAAAATTACTTTAAATTTCATAAGGAATCAAAATAGAGCCTGTATACTGTAGAGAATCCTAAGCCAAAAGGACAAAGTTGGAGGCATCATGCTACCTGACTTCAAACTGTACTACAAGGCTAGAGTAACCAAACCAGCATGGTATAGTGGTACCAACACATATATATAGACCAATGGAACAGAACAGAGACCTCAGAAATAACACTACACACCTACAACCATCTGATCTTCAACAAACCTGACAAAAACAAGCAGTGGGGAAAGGATTCCATATTTAATAAATGTTGTTGGGAAAATTGGCTAGCCATATGCAGAAAACTGAAATTGGACCCCTTCCTTACACTTTATACAAAAATTAATTCAAGATGGATTAAAGACCTAAACGTAAGACCTAAAACCATAAAAACTCTAGAAGAGAACCTAGGCAATACCATTCAGAACGTAGTCATGGGCAAAGACTTCATGACTAAACCACCAAAAACAATTGCAACAAAAACCAAAATTGAGAAATAGGATCTAACTGAAGAGCTCTGTGCAGCAAAAGAAACACTCATCAGAGTGAACAGGCAACTCACAGAATGGGAGAAAATTTTTGCAATCTATCCATCTGACAAAGATCTAATATCCAGAATCTACAAGATTCTTAAATTTACAAGAAAAAACCCCATCAAAAAGTGGATGAAGGATGTGAACAGACACTTCTCAAAAGAAGACATTTATGGCCGGGCATGGTGACTCACGCCTGTAATCCCAGCACTTTGGGGGGCCATGGCAGGCAGATCATGAGGTCAGGAGTTCAAGACTAGGCTGACTGATATGATGAAACCGCATCTCTACTAAAAATACAAAAATTAGCCAGGCATGGTAGTGCATGCCTATAATCCCAGCTACTGTGGAGGCTGAGGCAGAAAAATTGCTTGAACCCGGAAGGCAGAGGTTGTAGTGAGCCAAGATTGCCCTACTGCCCTCCAGCCTGGGTGACAAGAGCAAGACTCTGTCTCAAAACAAACAAAGACATTTACGCGGCCAACCAACATACGAAAACAAGTTCATCATCACTGATCATTAGAGAAATGCAAATCAAAACCACAGTGAGATAACCCATCTCATACCAGTTAGAATGGAGATCATTAAAAAGTCTGGAAACAACAGATACTGGTGAGGATGTGGAGAAATAGGAATGCTTTTACACTGTTGGTAGGAGTGTAAATTAGTTCAACCATTGTGGAAGACAATGTGGCAATTCCTCAAGGATCTAGAACTAGAAATACCATTTGACCCAGCAATCCCTTTCCTGGGTATATACCCAAAGGATTATAAATCATTCTACTCTAAAGACACATGCACACGTGTGTTTATTGCAGCACTATTTATAATAGTAAAGACCTGGATCCAACCCAAATGCCCATCAGTGAGAGACGGCATAAAGAAAATGTGGCATATATATGCCATGGAATACTATGCAGCTGTGAAAAAAGAATGAGTTCATGTCCTTTGCAGGGACATGGATGAAGCTGGAAACCATCATTCTCGGTAAACTAATACAAGAACAGAAAACCAAACACCACATGTTCTCACTCATAAGTGCGAGTTGAACAGTGAGAACATACTGACACAGGGAGGGGAACATCGCACACTGGGGCCTGTCAGGGTAAGGGGCAAAGGGAGGGAGAGCATTAGGATAAATACCTATTACTTGCGGGGTTAAAACCTAGATGACAGGTTAATGGGTGCAGCAAACCACCATGGCACGTGTATACCTATGTAACAAACCTACACATTCTGCACATGTATCCCAGAACTTAAAGTATGTGTGTGTGTGTACATGTGTATATATATGAACTTAGTGTATGTGTATATATGTGTGTGTGTGTGTGTGTATATATATATATATGAACGTGGGGCACCTAGAACTACACATTGCAGCAAGAATGCAGTTTGGCAGTGTCTTACAAAGCTAAACTTACCAAGACCCAACAGCCCCACTCTGCGAGATTTATCCAAGAAAGTGTAAACACGAATGCACACAAATGCTTGTATTTACAAGTTCATTGGAACTTTGTTCATAATAGCCAAAATCTAGAAACAGCTGAATGCATATTAATTACTGAATGAATGAACTTATTGTGATTTATTTATACAATGGAATACTACTCTCTAAGAAGGAATGAGCTACTGATACAACATGATAAATCTTGGAAGCAATATGTCAACGAAAGATGGTGTATGCAAAGGACCACTCCTTGTATGGCTTTGTTTTTATGAAATTCTAGAAAAGATAAAAGTATTTGAATAGAAAACAGATCAATTGCCAGGGGGTAAGGAGAACTCTTTGGGGTGTTAGAAATGTTCTATATCTTGATTGTGGGGATAATTATACAACTGTATACACTTACCAAAACTCATAGAACTTTGCACTTAAGCTAAGTGAATTTTATTATATATAACTAACATCAGTAGAACTATTTAAAAAATAAAATGACATACTAACAGTTTGACCTATAGATGTATGCATTATATTTGCTGAATGTACCCATTATAGTATACCATTTATTGCTACTAATGAGAGCAGTTTAATGCCAGTGTTGATGGATACATTGTGCTTTGGGGAAAGAGTATGATAAAGGGAAAAATGCATCCATTTCTGTAGACAAGAAGAGAAAATCGTTTTCTGGTTCACTGATGGGCCTTAGTAACCTTTAAATGCTATCATTGGCATTTAGGAAACATAAAATAGTAGTACTTGTATCTTTAGATAGTATCTTTTCATTTTATATAAATTGTTAATGTCTTTAAGAAGTTAATAGAAAAGTCTTAAGATCAGGTTGCAAAAGGCAGCCTTCTTGCACTGGCTCTAAACCTTTTATTATAAGATACAAAAAAGAATATTAGTACCATGTTTTGAAGGTCTGTTTTGATCTTTGTATAGTAATATGACGTTTCAGATTGGTGAAAATATACTAAAAAATAGAAACATTTCTGTGAAACTGAACTGGTCAGTGAAATAGACATTAACTTGTTCTTGTTTAAGTATTTTGTATTTGTATCAGTTTATTGTCAGTCGGAACACCTCTGGAAATGATTTATAGATATATGTATATAAGGTATAAGATGATTACTTAGAAAAATATTTACAATTAAAAGCAGAACATAACTCTTAAATATGGTTGATTTAAACTAGTTTAAAAAATTAAAGACCATTTAACAGAGTATAATAGAGCTTTTGTCGCTTGGTTTTAATATAACAGATGATATGACTTGTTATTAAAATACTTGTGAATTAAATTTGACCTTCAGCTTAGTTTCATTTAACCCTAAGGACAAATGCCAAGAGATATTTCCCATATAAACCTTACAGCAACACAACACAGCTCCAGATCTTTAGTGGCAATATTGTAAAACACCTTAAAATGACAGTGTTACTCCATGAAGGTCTCTGCACCTCTGTCTGCTTGTCTCCATTCTATTGTGTGTCTTTTTCTCTCAACCTTTTACCTTTTTGCTTTATTGAGTGTTATCTAGCACACACCATTAACTCCTGGAAGCTTGTTTAACCCTTATCTCCTGGCACCTATGACAGAGTATTTACATGGTAGGTATGATGAATGAATGAATGGGTAAGATGCCATAGCAGCCTCTGAAGTGTGAAAATGACAATCCAGTATCTGTTCTCAGGGAGTTGGCAATCTAATGAAACACATATATAAATGAACAATTACAATACAGTGTGGCAAGTGCTGCTAAAATAGAGGCACAAATTATGGATGTCCATAGAACGATGGGGGGATTCTGAGAGGCCTCATGAGGAAGTGAAATCTGAGCAAAGTCTAAAAGATGAAAGTGAGTTGCCAGGTGCCAAAGGGTGTTCCAGAGAGAATACCACATACTCACACAAATGTTTGGAAAGTGCAGAGCAAGGAACAAGGAGTAACATACCAGGAAATATGGCCAAAAAGATGACTGGGGGCAGATTGTAATGGTCCTTATATTATACTTAACTGCTTGAATTCTGTGAGTTTTTTCCGTGTATGCGTATTTTAAGAACTCACATTTTTAAAGTGTAACATACAGAAAAATACAGAAGTCATGTATGTATACCTCAATATTTTTTCACATGAACATAAGAAATGTTGGAGGCCGAAAGATTGAGGGTCGTGATCCACTCAGTATACCACTGGAGGCCATATGAGTAACAGCAAACTGTTCTCATAAACGCAGAATGTTGGCAAAGTGACAAACTGTGTATGCCACCCATAAGGAATGCTGAGGGCAGTCATGCCCAAGTGCAGTGTTTCTTTTGATTAGGTACATCTGAAGCCTGTTATTAATAATATGAACCTGTGATCAATTAAGCAGCTGACCAATCATTACCTCTTCTGCCTTGCTCTTGTTACCCAATAAATACAAAGGGCTGTAGAAGCTCAAGCACTGCCTTTGCTCACTAGAAGCAGGGAGCCCTCTTCTTCTTCCCCAGCCCCTTCCTTTAAAATAGTTACTTTTGTCTTAAGTTTTAACTTCTATGTTCCTCCCCCTTCATTCAGTCTGGTAATGACAGTCTCAAGTAGTAACAGTAGTAATTGTCATAGTGAGGGTCTCAAGTAGTAATTGTGGCAGTCTACCACAAAGAAACATTTACAGAGTGCCCCAGATGTCTTTCTTGTGTGCCCTCCCACTCGCCATCTCTTCTCCAGGATAAATAAATAAATAACCATTGTACTGGCTTCTCACATCATACATTTTGTTTGAGGGTTTTTTTTTTTGTTTGTTTGTTTTTTTAAAGACATAGACTTGCTCTGTCACCCAGGCTGGAGTGCAATGGCACAATCTTGGCTCACTGCAACGTCCGCCTCCTGGGTTCAAGCAATTCTCCTGCCTCAGCCTCCTGAGTAGCTGGGATTACAGGTGCCCACCACCATGCCTGGCTAATTTTTGTATTTTTTAGTAGAGCTGGGGTTTCAACATATTTGTCAGGCTGGTCTCGAACTCCTGACCTCAGTTAATCCACCCGCGTTGGCCTCCCAAAGTGCTGGGATTACAGGCATGATTGTTTGAGTTTTATATAAATGAAATTGTATCATTTTGTGTCTAGTTTCTTTTGCTCAGCATATTTGTGAGATTCATCCACATTGTACCTACATAGCAGTAGTTTGTTCATTCTAAGATACTCCATTGTTTGATGTGTTGCATTTCACTTACTCATTTCTACTGTTGGACATTTGAAGTTATTTGCAGGATTTTACTGTAAGAATTCTGCTATAAACAGTTTTGGCCTTGTGGTAACATAGACACAAACTTCTATGGGTTATATACCCAGAAGTAGTGCTATAAAATCATCAGGTAGGTGTATATTCCTCTTCAGTAGTTATTGTTAAATAATTTTCTAATATAGTTGTATCAGTTTACATTTAAGTACTAGTTGCTCCACATTCTCACCAGCATTTTTGTTGTTGTTGTTGTTGTTGAAATGGAGTTTCACTCTTGTTGCCCAGGCTGGAGTGCAATGGCGTGATCTCAACTCACTCCAACCTCTGCCTCCCAGGTTTAAGCTATTCTTCTGCCTCAGCCTCCCAAGTATCTGGGATTACAGGCATGTGCCACCATGTCCAGCTAATTTTTGTATTTTTTAGTAGAGACGGGGTTTCACCATATTGGCCAGGCTGGTCTTGAACTCCTGATCTTGTGATCTGCCTGCCTTGGCCTCCCAAAGTGCTGGGATTACAGGCATAAGCCAAGATTATATTTCTTTAATAAAGAATATGTGACTTTTTTTTAAGTTGTCAAATTTATTGGAGATGTTGTTCATAATATCTTTTGATATCTGTGGTACCTGTAATGATTCCTTTTTTACTATTACTGTTTTTTTCTCTCTCTCGTCTACCCACCATCCTCATTTACTTTATCTTTCCATCTTTATATTTTCAGGCTCTTTATTGGTCAGAATTCTTAGTTGTGGAAAAGAGAGATCACACCAGCTACTCTTAAGCAGAAAAAGTTTTATTAAGGGACACACACAGCACAGACAGCTTACAAAAGCATTAGGGGACCCAAACAGAAACCCTTTAATTTTACTGATTAGAATGGGGAGCTTACAACAGAGGCAAGTATTAACATGAGACGGTGTTCAGAAGATTGTGAGCAGGCATATATGAGAGATTTCATTACAAGCTCTCTGCAGTAACCAACCACAATGCAGAATAGAAATTCATTACTTTGGGCTTTTGCTACCTCTCAATTTAACTGTTACGTTTTTACAGACTTGTTAAAAAAAATGATTGGATAGACTTTATGATGTTCCTTAAAAAAAAAAAAAATCCAGCCATATAAGATGCTTGTAACAGTAGTGTCTCTTAGTTTAGTTTTATTTTCTATGCACTGTTTGCCCTTGTAGAAAACATTGTTTCTGCTGAAAATGCTTTCAGGTAATGTATGTTTTGACCTGTTTTGCATTGATTTATTTCTCTTGTGCCTTGCAAGTGTTTAAAAAATTTGCAATTCTTATTATTTCTGTGGTATAATATGAACAAGTGCTTTATCCTCCCCTCTGACCTCTGTAATGGGGAAAGAACATTCAATATTTCTTAATTGATCGCCGTCTGTGGCTTACTTACACTTTTTTCTTGATGATATTTTTAGCAGTTCAAAGAAAGTTTTTAGAAATAGTGAATTTGGTTTCTGAATTGAAGGATTGGAAAGTTTATCTCACAGCATGTTAGCGGATTTGAAATATTCTATGGCCTTTATTCAGAGGAGAGCAAAATTACATCCATGTATATATTCTTCCCACACCTTTAAGCATTCCTTTGAGTTGGATAGGAGGTAAGCCCATTTTTTTTCTTTAATTAGGCTCTTAAGCCCTCATTTGCTGTTCATTGTCTCTACTCTGTACTTAACGGAAGTGAATACCAGTTCTGTTTTTAATGCATATTTTTTAAAGTAAATTGATCTTAAGTAGAAAGCTGAAACTGGATCCCTTCCTTACTCCTTATACAAAAATTAATTCAAGATGGATTAGAGACTTAAATGTTAGACCTAAAACCATAAAAACCCTAGAAGAAAACCTAGGTAATACCATTCAGGACGTAGGCATGAGCAAGGACTTCATATCTAAAACACCAAAAGCAATGGCAACAAAAGCCAAAATTGACAAATGGGATCTAATTAAACTAAAGAGCTTCTGCACAGCAAAAGAAACTACCATCAGAGTGAACAGGAAACCTACAGAATGGGAGAAAATTTTTACAGTCTACTCATCTGACAAAGGGCTAATCTCCAGAACCTACAAAGAACTCAAACTAATTTACAAGAAAAAAACAACCCCATCAAAAAGTGGGTAAAGGATATGAACAGACACTTCTCAAAATAAGACATTTATGCAGGCAACAGACACATGAAGAAATGCTCATCATCACTAGCCATGAGAGAAATGCAAATCAAAACCACAATGAGATACCATCTCACACCAGTTAGAATGGCAGTCATTAAAAAGTCAGGAAACAACAGGTGCTGGAGAGGTGTCTGGAGAAATAGGAACACTTTTACACTGTTGGTGGGACTGTAAACTAGTTCAACCATTGTGGAAGACAGTGTGACCATTCCTCAAGGATCTAGAACTAGAAATACCATTTGACCCAGCCATCCCATTACTGGGTATATACCCAAAGGATTATAAATCATGCTGCTATAAAGACACATGCACACATATGTTTATTGTGGCACTATTCACAATAGCAAAGACTTGGAACCAACCCAAATGTCCATCAGTGGCAGACTGGATTAAGAAAATGTGGCACATATACACCATGGAATACTATGCAGCCATAAAAAAGGATGAGTTCGTGTCCTTTGTAGGGACATGGATGCAACTGGAAATCATCATTCTCAGCAAACTATCACAAGAACAGAAAACCAAACACTGCATGTTTTCACTCATAGGTGGAAATTGAACAGTGAGATCACTAGGACACGGGAAGGGGAACATCACACACCGGGGCCTGGTGGGGGGAGGGGGGAGGGATAGCATTAGGAGATATACCTAATGACGAGTTAATGGGTGCAGCACACCAACATGGCACATGTATACATATGTAACAAACCTGCACGTTGTGCACATGTACCCTGGAACATAAAGTATAATAAATAAAATAAATTGATTAAAAAAAAAAAGTAAAATGATCTAAATATACATGAATTCCAGACAATTAGAGTTCTGTTTTAGGGTTCTCTAGAGAAATAGAACCAATAGGAGATACATAGGAAATCTCAGGATATAGCCTCTACCTTTGCATACCCCATACAGTATGCATGTCACACTGTATATTATTGGATGTTCTGGGAGTCTTTTGAAGGGAGCGCTAAGGGCAATATCCTGAGTTTTCCTTTTTTTTTTTTTTTTTTGAAATGTCCCATGTCTTGATAAAACTTGTCAAAAGAAGGGTTCTTTGGGGTGTTACCCAAAGGGCAGTGATTATAGTTCTGATAATGCTCTTTAAGTGCAAGAACCACGTCCTGTTTGTTATTATCTCCCCTGTAGTGCATTGTAGGTGCTCAGCAATATTTTTGAATTGAAATGAGAATATGAATTGTTTGTTAAAGGAGAAAAGAAGTTGTCTCTTTGACAATAGGAGACAACTGATTTTCCTTCCCCCTAATCTTTAAACAAATCTTTAAAGGGTCAGATAAATGGGTTGGGCCACTGACCAGTGTTCCACAAGAAGTAGAAATGTGTTCACTAGGTTGTATGGGTACAAAATTATATCAATATACATTTCTGGCATAGCTAAAGATCCCAATAATTAATCAAATATTCTAGAACAGTCTGTGTTCTCTCTTTTTTTAAAATTATACTTTAAGTTCTAGGGTACATATGCACAACATGTAGCTTTGTTACTTATGTATATATGTGCCATGTTGTGCTGCACCCATTAACTCGTCATTTACATTAGGTATATCTCCTAATGCTATCCCTCCCCCCTCCCCTAACCCCAAACAGGCCCCGGTGTGTGATGTTCCCCACCCTGTGTCCTAGTATTTAGTTCCCACCTATGAGTGAGAACATGTGGTGTTTGGTTTTCTGTCCTTGTGATAGCTTGCTCAGAATGATTTGCTATTGTGAATAGTACTGCAATAAACATACATGTGCATGTGTCTTTATGGCAGCATGATTTATACTCCTTTGGATATATGCCCAGTAATAGGATGGCTGGGTCAAATGGTATTTCTAGTTCTAGATCCTTGAGGAATGGTCACACTGTCTTCCACAATGGTTGAACTAGTTTACAGTCCTACCAACAGTGTAAAAGTGTTCCTATTTCTCCACATCCTCTCCAGCACCAGTTTTTTTCCTGACTTTTTAATGATCGTCATTCTAACTGGTGTGAGATGGTATCTCATTGTGGTTTTGATTTGCATTTCTCTCATGGCTAGTGATGATGAGCATTTCTTCATGTGTCTGTTGCCTGCATAAATGTCTTATTTTGAGAAGTGTCTGTTCATATCCTTCATCTACTTTTTGATGAGGTTGGTGATTTTTTTTCTTGTAAATTTGTTTAAGTTCTTTGTAGATTCTGGGTCAGATGGATCATTCTACCCCTTTGTCAGATGGGTAGATTGTAGAGATTCTCTCCCATTCTGTAGGTTGCCTGTTCACTCTGATGGTAGTTTCTTTTGCTGTTTAATTAGATCCCATTTGTCAATTTTGGCTTTTGTTACCATTGCTTTTGGTGATTTGGTCATGAAGTCCTTGCCCATGTCTATGTCCTGAATGGTATTGCCTAGGTTTTCTTCTAGGGTTTTTATGATTTTAGGCCTAACATTTAAGTCTTTAATCCATCTTGAATTAATTTTTGTATAAGGTATAAAGGAAGGGATCCAGTTTCAGCTTTCTACATATGGCTAGTCGGTTTCCCCAGCACCATTTATTAAATAGGGAATCCTTTCCCCATTTCTTGTATCTGTCAGGTTTGTCAAAGATCAGATGGTTGTAGATGTGTGGTGTTATTTCTGAGGGCTCTGTTCTGTTCCATTGGTCTATATCTCTATTTTGGTACCAGTACCATGCTGTTTTGGTAACTGTAGCCTTGTAGTATAGTTTGAAGTCAGATAATGTGATGCCTCCAGCTTTGTTCTTTTGGCTTAGGATTGTCTTGGCAATGTGGGCTCTTTTTTGGTTTCGTGTGAACTTTAAAGTAGTTTTTTCCAATTCTGTGAAGAAAGTCATTGGTAGCTTGATAGGGATGGCATTGAATCTATAAATTACCTTGGGCAGTGTGGCCATTTTCACGATATTGATTCTTCCTATCCATCAGCATGGAATGTTCTTCCATTTGTTTGTGTCCTCTTTTATTTCGTTGAGCAGTGGTTTTTAATTCTCCTTGAAGAGGTCCTTCACAACCCTTTTAAGTTGGGTTCCTAGGTATTTTATTCTCTTTGTAGCAATTGTGAATAGGAGTTCACTCATAATTTGGTTCTCTGTCTGTTAATGGTATATAGGAATACTTGTGATTTTTGCACATTGATTTTTGTATCCTGAGACTTTCCTGAGGTTGCTTATCAGCTTAAGGAGATTTTGGGCTGAGATGATGGGATTTTCTAAATATACAATCATGTCATCTGAAAACTGGGGCAATTTGACTTCCATTTTCCTAATTGAACACCCTTTATTTCTTTCTCCTGTCTGATTGCCCTGGCCAGAACTTCCAACACTATGTTGAATAGGAGTGGTAAGAGAGGGCATCCCTGTCTTGTGCCAGTTTTCAAAGGGAATGCTTCCAGTTTTTGCCCATTCAGTGTGATAATGGCTGTGAGTTTGTCATAAATAGCTCTGATTATTTTGAGATACATCCCATTGATACCTAGTTTATTGAGAGTTTTTAGTGTGAAGGGCTATTGAATTTTGTTGAAGTCCTTTTCTGCATCTGTTGAGATAATGTGGTTTTTGTCCTTGGTTCTGTTTATATGATGGATTACGTTTGTTGATTTGCATATGTTCAACCAGCCTTTCATCCCAGGGATGAAGCCAACTTGATTGTGGTGGATAAGCTTTTTGATGTGCTGCAGGATTCAGTTTGTCAGTATTTTATTGAGGATTGTTGCATCAATGTTCATCAGGGATATTGCTCTAAAATTCTCTTTTTTTGTTGTTTCTCTGCCACACTTTGGTATCAGGATGATGCTGGCCTCATAAAATGAGTTAGGGAGGATTCCCTCTTTTTCTGTTGATTGGAATCGTTTCAGAAGGAATGGTACGAGCTCCTCTTTGTACCTCTGGTAGAATTTGGCTGTGAATCCATCTGGTCCTGGACTTTTTTTGGTTGGTAGGCTATTAATTATTGCCTCAATTTCAGAGCCTGTTATTGGTCTATTTAGGGATTCAACTTCTTCCTGGTTTAGTCTTGGGAGGGTGTATGTGTCCAGGGATTTATCCGTTTCTTCTAGATTTTCTAGTTTATTTGCATAGAGGTGTTTATAGTTTTCTATGATGGTAGTTTGTATTTCTGTGGGATAGGTGATAATATCCCCTTTATCATTTTTTATTGCGTCTATGTGATTCTTCTCTCTTCTTTATTAGTCTTGTAGCGGTCTATCAATTTTGTTGATCTTTTCAAAAAACCAGCTCCTGGATTCGTTGATTTTTTTGAAGGGTTTTTTGTGTCTCTGTCTCCTTCAGTTCTGCTCTGATCCTAGTTATTTCTAGCCTTCTGCTAGCTTTTGAATGTGTTTGCTCTTGCTTCTCTAGTTCTTTTAATTGTGATGTTAGGGTGTCAATTTTAGATCTTTCCTGCTTTCTCTTGTGGGCATTTAGTGCTATAAATTTCCCTCTACACACTGCTTTATATGTGTCTCAGAGGTTCTGGTATGTTGTGTCGTTGTTCTCATTGGTTTCAAAGAACATCTTTATTTCTGCCTTCATTTCGTTATGTACCTAGTAGTTATTCAGGAGCACGTCGTTTAGTTTCCATGTAGTTGAGTGATTTTGAGTGAGTTTCTTAATCCTAAGTTGTAGTTTGATTGCACTGTGGTCTGAGAGACTGTTTGTTGTGATTTCTGTTCTTTTACATTTGCTGAGGAGTGCTTTACTTCTAACTATGTGGTGAATTTTGGAATAAGTATGATGTGGTGCTGAGAAGAATGTAAATTCTGTTGATTTGGGGTGGAGAGTTCTGTACATGTCTGTCAGGTCTGCTTGGTACAGAGCTGAATTCAATACCTGGATATCCTTGTTAACTTTCTGTCTTGTTGATCTGTCTAATGTTGACAGTGGGGTGTTAAAGTCTCCCATTATTATTGTGTGGGAGTCTAAGTCTCTTTGTAGGTCTCTAAGGACTTGCTTTATGAATCTGGGTGCTTCTGTATTAGGTGCACATATATTTAGGATAGTTAGCTCTTCTGGTTGAATTGATCCCTTTACCATTATGTAATGGCCTTCTTTGTCTTTTTTGATCTTTGATGGTTTAAAGTCTATTTTATCAGAGACTAGGATTGCAACCCCTGCTGTGTTTTTTGTTTTCCATTTGTTTGGTAGATCTTCCTCCATACCTTTATTTTGAGCCTATGTGTGTCTCTGCATGTGAGATGGGTCTGCCGAATATAGCACACTGATGGGTCTTGACTCTTTACCCAATTTGCTAGTCTGTGTCTTTTAACTGGAGCATTCAGCCCATTTACATTTAAGGTTAATATTGTTATGTGTGAATTTGATCCTGTCTTTATGATGTTAACTGGTTATTTTTCTTGTTAGTTGATGCAGTTTCTTCCTAGCATCGATGGTCTTTACAATTTGGCATGTTTTTGCAGTGGCTAGTACTGGTTGTTCCTTTCTATGTTTAGTGCTTCCTTCAGGAGCTCTTGTAAAGCAGGTTTGTTGGTGACAGACTCTCTCAGCATTTGCTTGTCTGTTAAGGATTTTATTTCTCTTTCAGTTATGAAACTTAGTTTGGCTGGATATGAAATTCTGGGTTGCAAATTCTTTTCTTTAAGAATGTTGAATATTGGTCCCCACTCTCTTCTGGCTTGTAGAGTTTCTGCTGAGAGATCCGCTGTTAGTCTTATGGTCTTCTCTTTGTGGGTAACCTGACCTTTCTGTCTAGCTGCCCTTATCATTTTTTCCTTCATTTTAACTTTGGTGAATCTGACAGTTATGTATCTTGGAGTTCCTCTTCTCAAGGAGTATCTTTGTGGCGTTCTCTGTATTTCCTGAATTTGAATGTTTGCCTGCCTTGCTAGGTTGGGGAAGTTCTCCTGGATAATATCCTGAAGAGTGTTTGCCAACTTTGTTCCTTTCTCCCTGTCTCTGTCGGGTATACTAATCAGACATAGATTTGGTCTTTTCACATAGTCCCATATTTCTTGGAGGCTTTGTTCATTTCTTTTCACTCTTTTTTCTCTAAACTTCTCTTCTTCCTTCTTTTTATTCATTTGATCTTCAATCACTGATACCTTTTCTTCCACTTGATCAAATTGGCTATTGAACCTTGTGCATGCGTCACGTAGTTCTCATGCCATGGGTTTCAGCTCCGTCAGGTCATTTAAGGTCTCTACACTGTTCATTCTAGTTAGCCATTCATCTAATGTTTTTTCAAGGTTTTTAGCTTCTTTGCTATGGGTTCGAACATCCTCCTTTAGCTCGGAGAAGTTTGTTATTACTGATCATCTGAAACCTTCTTCTCTCAACTCCTCAAAGTCCTTCTCCGTCCACCTTTGTTCTGTTGCTGGCGAGGAACTGTGTTCCTTTTTAGGAGAAGAGGCTCTATGATTTTTATAATTTTCAGCTTTTCTGCTCTGGTTTCTCCCCATCTTTGTGGGTTTATCCACCTTTGGTCTTTGATGATGGTTTAGTACAGATGGGGTTTTGGTGTGGGTGTCCTTTCTGTTTGTTAGTTTTCCTTCTAACAGTCAGGTCCCTCAGCTGCAGGTGTCTTGGAATTTGCCGGAGGTCTACTCCAGACCCTGTTTGCCTGGGTATCAGCAGCGGAGGCTGCAGAACAGCAAATATTGTAGAACGGCAAAGGTTGCTGCCTGATCTTTCGTCTGGAAGCTTTGTGTCAGAGGGGCACCTGGTTGTATGAGGTGTCAGTAGGCCCCTACTGGGTGGTGTCTCCCAGTTAGGCCACTCGGGGGTCAGGGACCCACTTGAGGAGGCAGTCTGTCCGTTCTCAGATCTCAGACTCCATGCTTGGAGAACCACTGCCCTCTTCAGAGCTGTCAGACAGGGACGTTTAAGTCTGCAGAAGTTTCTGCTGCCTTTTGTTATTTTGAGGCCTGTGTGTGTCTCTGCACTTGTGACGGGTCTCCTGCATACAGTACGCTGATGGGTCTTGACTCTTTATCCAATTTGCTAAGCCCTGCTCCAGAGGTGCGGTCTACAGAGTCAGGCAGGCAGGCCTCCTTGAGCTGCGGTGGGCTCCACCTAGTTCAAGCCTCCCAGCTGCTTTGTTTACGTACTCAAGCCTCAGCAATGGCAGACTTCCCTTTCCCAGCCTCGCTGCCGCCTTGTAGTTTGATCTCAGACTGTTGTGCTAGCAGTGAGCGAGGCTCCGTGGGTGTGGGACCCTCCAAACCAGGTGCAGAATATAATCTGCTGGTGTGCCATTTGCTAAGACGGTTCGAAAAGTGTAGTATTAGGGTAGGAGTGTCCCAATTTTCCAGGTACCATCTGTCACTGCTTCTCTTGGTCGGGAAAGGGAATTCTCTGACCCCCTGTGCTTCCCAGGTGAGGCAGTGCCCCTCCCTGCTTCAGCTCACACTCCATGGACTGCACCCACTGTCTGACAACCCCAGTGAGATGAACCCGATACCTCAGCTAGAAATGCAGAAATCACCCTTCTTCTGTGTTGCTCACTCTGGGAGCTGTAGACTGGAGCTGTTCCTATTTGGCCGTCTTCTGTGTTCTCTTTTTTAACAATTGAAGATATATTACGTGCACTCCTTTAGCTTTCTTCATCTTCCCCTCTTTGATTTTCTCTAACATGTCCCTCACTTCCTTGCCAAGGGAAATAGCCCTTTCCATGCTCTCATTCTATCCTTTCCTGCCTCCTCTAAGAACTAATTATATTAATTTTCTCCCTCTTTCAATCTCTCCAATTTTGCCTTCTTGGATTAGTGGCACATTTTCTTCTACCATTATTTTCAGAAAGCTTTTGTAAACAAATCAAAAAGCCTTCCCTTGACTCTGTTTTTCTTCAAGCCTACCATCCCAACTCAGCAATATTTACTGAGTGACTACTACTTATCAGGCATTGTTCTTGGAGCTAAGGAAATAGTGGTGAACCAAAAAGCAGTTACTTAGTAGGGCATGGTGGCATGCATGTAGTACCATATACTCAGGAGGTTGAGGCAGGAGGATCCCTTGAGCCCAGGAGTTTGAGGCCAGCCTGGGCAACATAGCAAGACCCTGTCTCTTATTTATTTATTTATTTTATTATACTTTTAAGTTCTGTTTTACATGTGCAGAACGTGCGGTTTTATTACATAGGTATACATGTGCCCTGGTGGTTTGCTGCATCCATCAACCTGTCACGTACATTAGGTATTTTTCTAATGTTATCCCTCCCCTAACCCCCAACTCCTGACAGGTCCCAGTGTGTGATGTTCCCTTCCATGTGTCCATGTGTTCTCATTTTTCAACTCCCACTGATGAGTGAGAACATGCGGTGTTTGGTTTTCTGATCTTGTGATAGTTTGCTGAGAATGATGGTTTCCAGCTTCATCCATGTGCCTGCAAAAGACATGAACTTATCCTTTTTCATGGCTGCATAGTATTCCGTGGTGTATATGTGCCACATTTTCTTAATCCAGTCTGTCATTGATAGACCTTTGAGTTGGTTCCAAGTCTTTGCTATTATGAATAGTGCCGGGTAAACATACGTGTGCATGTGTCTTTCTCATAGAATGATTTATACTCCTTTGAGTATATGCCCAGTAATGGGAAGGCTGGGTCAAATGGTATTTCTAGTTCTAGATCCTTGAAGAATCGCCACACTGTCTTCCACAATGGTTTAACTAATTTACACTCCCACCAATAGTGTAAAAGCATTCCTATTTTTCCACAACCTCTCCAGCGTCTGTTTTTGCTGACTTTTTAATGATTGCCATTCTGATTGGCATGAGATGGTATCTCATTGTGGTTTTGATTTGCATTTCTCTAATGACCAGTGATGATGAGCATTTTTTAATATGCTTGTTGGTTGCATAAATGTCTTTTTTGAGATCCTCACTTCTAATTATTACCTGATGCAATGTTCTCTTCTTGGGTTCCCCCCCCCCTCCTTTTTGACTTCTGCCTTTGACATTCTTGAACCTCGGACAAATTCATATGGAAGCAGGAAATTTTCCCTGATGCCTTCATGGGTGGTAACTATAGTGCACAGGTGCTAGGACTAGCTGGCTGTTTCTGTGCCAGCAGGGACAGACTACATTCGCTTGGTCCTGCTACTTTCCACCCCTCACAGGAGGTGGGAAACGCAGGTGAGTGGGTGCAGAAGCTGGGGTGAGTGCTTTTGGGCACTGACAGGAGCAAAACTGTGCAGCCCAGCAGCAACGTCTTGGGGGGTACCTGTGACCCCTGAAGCCCAAAAGGAGTGTAACAGTCAGTGCTTTTTTAGCTTTGCCGTCTGCTGATGGTTGAAGTGTTAGCAGCTCAGTGGAGGGTCAGTGTGCCAGACTTTGGCACCTGCACCTGAGTGAGTTCTTGTCCGATATCCAGGGGGAATGAGGTCTCATGAACATATTGGAGATGGTAGTGTCTCTCAAGGAAGGGGAGCTGAAAAGGGAACAGAGCGGGAAGATAATCTTCCCTTGGAGTCTGGCCGTCCCTGGCCAAATTCCTCTCCAGAGCAACGCTGTCAAGCCATCCCTCTGAAGTCAAGCGGCTTCTCTCCAACGTCCAACTGTAGTCTCCATCATCTTGCTGCTTCTCCTCTCTGCTGGCTGAGGTTTTTATGGGAACTGGATGAGGGGCGGGGCAGGCCAAGGGTGATTCTGAAAGAGGCAACATTCGAGCAGAAAAACAGGAATGTGTGTTCTCACTTTGGGCCATGGTTTCACGCTTGAGGGTGGGGCTCTTACGGGGGGACCCACCCCTTCCCAGAATTTCTGTGCCTCCTGTCTCTATCCATATCACAGCCAGGTTTCCTCATCTGTAAAATTTGTATGCTGCCATGCCCTTTCCCAAATTGTGATTGAACATGTTAAAGTATCCTCATGATAGCTAAGGGAAATGTGTTTAGTAAATATTTCTTCTCGTCCCTGTTTTGCCTGGTTTCAGTGCACTGTCATGCACTGCCATATCATTTTTATGAGGTTGGCAGTATTATTATCCCTGTTTTACAAATGAGGATACTATGGTCAGTCATCTAGAAGGTAGTGAAGCCTAGGATTCTAACCCAGTGCTCTCTGACCATAGAGTCCAAACCCGAAGCCTCTGCTAAATTGCCAGCATACTAAGAGTTGTTAGAAACTGTAAGGATCCTTAATTAGAATTTTATGAAATCTGTGAACCAACAGAGCTTTTAAAATAAGGTTTTCTTCCTATTTGTGTGTGTGTGTGTGTGTATGAAACAAGCACAGATAAATGGGCTGTGTGTGGCCTTTCTTATGAAATTAATTGATAACCAACTGAGGAAATACAGCAAAAGACAGATTTTTGTGTTTTGAGAAATCCAGGTTACATATAAAGCACTAAACCAAGAAATGGAAACCATAAGCAGTAAACCATAATGGTAGTGCTGAGGAACAGTTGTGTGCTAGCACCTGGCAGCACTGTTAGAAAGGGAATTGGAGCTTCATTGACCTTGCAGATGAAGCCAGAAAGTGGTCATGTCATTCCCTTAAACACACCTTTTAGCATTGTCAGTGAAGTTCTTCCAGGTTTTCACCTAAGGTAATAGGGGTATTGTTCCCTGCTAAAGAAAACTAGTGATTTTGTCAGCAAAATGGACTCAGTGTCTTCTGCTTGCCTGTGGAAAGGGTGGGGCCTTTTAGCACAGTGTGCAGACTGCCATGGATGCCCTGCAACCAGAAAGGCCAGTGGAGTACACTGTAGTCGGGGGCATTAAATGGGATAATGTTCATAAAGCACCTAGGGCAAATAATGAGTTCCATGAAGAACCAGTTTTATCAATGCCTTTAATCATTTTTCTTTCCTTCTCATCTTTTATTTTCAGCAGCACTGTGACTGTAGGTAGGATACTGATTTTCCTTGAACTTTTCCTGTACAGCAGTCATCTGTTTAAAGCTCTGGCAACTGCTATGTAAGATACTGTCCTATCCATTTACTCTTCCTTGAATCTGGTTGCCAGAATTAAGGATGCTGCCAAGAATACAGAATCTTGAAGTAGGGAATTCTTGAACTCAGGAAAAGTCTAAACCTTTGACATAATCATTCAACAATAAACTTGAAAAGTATCTGTTGCAATTATAAAGGAAAGCACAGTCATCATATGTACATAGCATGTAATGACTTCTTGCAGCAGCTGTTGAAGTCACAATCATAGATATGTCTTGGAACTAGTGATAGCACATTTAAATTCAAAAGGAGTGACATAGCATTGTAGCCAACAAGTCAGGTCTGTAATTTTTATTTTATTAAATACTTAAATGCTATAGAAGAGTGCTGTATGCTATCTTGAATTGTTTTCTCTCTTTCCAAGGTGAGTAGATTTATTTTTAGGTGAAGACTATAGTTAAGACACTTCTCTGGAGTCACAGAGTAGGAAAGAGCTACTCTATTTCTACTCCTTCATCTTCTTTACATTGTAAAATAAAATATCCTCTTTTTGAGAAACAAATAAAATGTCCTCTGTTTGAGAAACAAACTCACCCATCCAAACCCACAGAATGGACTCAGAGACCTGGACAATAGTGAAAGTTAGACTTTTAATGACGGTCTTGCAAGATTGTGTGTCTGGTGTGCAGGCACACCCAGCACGGTTTTAACAAGCAGTTTATCCCCTGGTGCACAGGACCCTCTCCCGATTCCTTATAGGCTAATTACTGTAGGGTCACAGTCTTCCCGGATGTCACCTATTGATTGTTAGTCAGGGCTTTAGGTGTGTTTTTAGGGTTGTCTTGCTGCATTTAGTTGTAGCCTACAATGCACTGCAATCCTAGTTAGCTCAGGGGCTCTTCAAGTATTTGATTTATGACCTAAGTTGCTGGGCAGGCTGATAAGAACAGACAAAGTGAGCTATCTTGCAGACTAATAAAATTTTATTTTAGATTAAACTTATTTGGTTCGGGTGAGGGAAACTAAGTGGTGGAGGAAGTGGGAGGCCAACAAGCAGACATCAGCTATCCAAGCAGGGGCCTGGTGTATCCTGTTTCTTCTGTGGTTTGCTGACCTAAGCTGATTCAGGGCACTTTGTTTTGGAAATGGACCATGGTATACGTTGTTTCCTTCAATTCTCTCCTTTTTATCTTTCTCCTCCTATTTGTTCCATTTCTGCATTTATTTTTGTGTCCTTTAGTTCTTAAATGTATTATGTACTCTTTTAGGGACTCCTATTGAGTTAATATAAATGTTAGAATTAAAAGAATTCGTTAGATTTCTCCAAATTCAGTGGCCATGTGGATTCTTGGAGATCTTATGGAATGCCAAGGTGAATGGAATGGCCAAGTGAACTAAGGTACAAGTCCCAGTCCAAATGGACGGTAACAGGCTATGGAGGTTCCCTTTATAATACCACCAGACATTAGCCTGGGGTATATGAAGAGCTGAGTAGTTGCCTTTGTTTGACTTACCAGTAACATTTAGGATGTGGGTACAAGTTGAGAGTTTTCCCACCGGCTTATTGAACTCTGCCCCCTGTCTAGAGAGGCAAGAGGAGTGGTTTATGTTCCCTATGGAGAAAGACGGGATCGCTCTAGGATTTGAGCTTTGCAAGGTGGGAAAGAGCAATAATAAATTTTTCAAGTCTCATTGCGCCATACATCCCTATCCTGTTACAGAGCCAACATGCAATGCATTCCTTTGGGATTGGTATCCCATTTTAGGGGAAACGGAACTACCTGTGCTTGAGGCCGCCCAGCAGAGCATGCGTAACTGTTGAGCATGCTAGTACTGAAAATTTGACCCATTCAACCCAGGCAGTTACATCCCCATATTTTTAATTTTTAAAGTTTGCCTTAAGTTAGTTGTCTTAATTATTTTTACTCTTTTAGGGTCATTGTCTGGTAGGTTAAAGGAAGTAATGAGACCAGGAGTTCTGGTAATTCTAGGTGGGCTTGGGGTGGAGTTGGTGATTTGTCTAAGAGCTAACTGTCCCACGGAATCCCTTCCTGAGATATTTATTCCTAATTTATACCTCCAAGGTTCCTGGTCTAGAGTAGCTGGGTTGTTTATGGTAATTAATATAGGATTGCATTTTAAATTTTTACAGCTAGGTAGCACGGAGCCCTTATCTTTTATTCTTTAAGGGTTTGTTTTCGGAAGAATGACTCAGTTGGCCTTGATATTGTGTGGTCCACCAGACCTGATTCCAGCTAGCGCAGGGCTTTTTTGAGAGGGTCCAATAACGGTCTGTTTTAGGACATAGATATTTGTCTGCTTGTGACAACTGCCTTTGGTTCCATAAATTCCCGCAAGGTAAGACTTGGCAGGCATTAAATTTTATAGTTTGGGGGCTGGGAGTGGAAGTTTTAGTTATGTTGACTATTAGTTTGATTAGATATTTCCTACTTTCCACCCCTAGTATTGGGCTCTATCCAGTACTTAGGTTTCCTTTCACCCCTTGTGTTAGGATTAATCCTAACTGTATCCACAATGATGGAGCCTGCTCATAGCTTCCTTTTAGCTTTTCCTTAGAGTAGCTTTAAGGCTTTCTTAGGTGATTTATACACTCCCCATCCACCCTTTTTCCTTTCTTTTGGGGGTTCTTTTACCAGTCTCTTGTCCCGAGTGTAATGTGCTCACCCCTGTTGAGCTGTTCCTATGGCTGTTTTAGTGATTAGGAGTACCTGATACGGACTTTCCCAGCTTGGGTGGAGCAACCTAATTTCCAGGTTTTAATTAGCACAGAGTCGCCAGACTGGAAGTGGCTAACTGTGAACTCAAGAGGCAGGGTTCAAGTTAGAAGTTTTTTTAACCTAAGGGATGACAGGGTGGAGGATATGCCCAGTATATAATTCTTAAAAAATTGGTCATTGGTTTTCATAGTAGAAAGGTTAGTAGTCCTGCCTAAATATGGCCTTAACCCAGGAGGTCTTTTTCCAGTAGTCTGGTTTTGTTGTTGCTGTTGTTGTTGTTGTTGTTGTTGTTGTTTTTAGACAAAATATTGCTCTGTCACTCAGGCTGGAGTGCAGTGTGTGATCTCGACTCACTGCAACCTCCAGCTCCTGGGTTCAAGCTATTCTTCTACCTCAGCCTCCCAAGTAACTGGGATTACAGGCACATGCCACCACACCCAGCTGATTTTTATAGTTTTAGTAGAGACAAGGTTTCACCATGTTGGCCAGGCTGGTCTTGAACTCTTGGCCTCAGGTGATCCACCTGCCTCAGCCTCAGAAAGTGCTGGAATTACAGGCTGGAGTTAGATTAGTCACTTCCCCAGGGCCCATTGACCCCAGAAGGAACTTGGGGAGGCAAGGGACTGACCAGCTGGCTTCTCAGGGTACCTTTGATCAGGCCCTGCTGGGTCTGGCACTGGGCCGAGAGCTGCTGGTTTGAAGAGCTAACAGCCTATGGCACCTTTCCTGAGGGGCACTTTCGTTAGGAAAAGCATCCCTGGCTCCACCCTCACTTCCTCTTTCTTTGCTTTGAAGACACCATTCCTCTCCCTGCAAGGCCGAGAGCTGCACTGTTTGTATTCCACGCCACCCCTGCTGGTGACCCAACAACTGCAAAGGGTCTCTGGTTTGTCCCGCTCTGGGAGGGGACTTAGTGGCTTTTCCTCCTCCTCAGCTGCAAGGATCCTCCCCCAGGCCCAGCCAAGCTCTGGGAAACAGAACTTTTATATATCCCACCTGAAGCGTCTTGGCAGACTTCTCCCCAGCAAGAGCTCTCTCTACTTCAGGGATTGCAAACTGGCATCCTCTTTTGCCTGTATTGGGTTTTTAAGTTTTTTGAACTGATAACCGGCATTTAAAAATCCCATTTTACATAAAAAGTTAGAATTCTGGCCTCTGACAAAGCAATTTGGCATCACAGCCGAGCAGCTGTGGCCCCTTTAATAGGGTGTGCCCTCTTCAGTTAGCCACAGTCCCCACATAGCCCTGCAGCCCTCCTTCTTATCATTTACTGGCCCTATAGTCATTTGAGTTTACCACCCTCTGATCTAATTTATGTAGCCCCCCAGACCTTCTGCAGCCTTACTGACAGCTGCCCCTGGTGGACTTACAGCCTCTCAGTAAAACAGCAACAAAACCTTAATGGTCATTTCATCCCTTTACCCTTCCATAACCTGAAGCCTTTCTACCGCCTTCTGACAAACAGCCATCTAGTCTTTGCCATATGCAACCCACTACTCCTGATCCTGAACTTTCCTCCACATCCCTTTCTCACTTGCATCGCTCAGTTCCCGGGCTCTGTCCCTCCTCAGTGGCCACATTGCACCCTTTCCCTGCACCTCCTTGTTGCTTGAACCTCTAGAACCTTCCCCCAGCCCTGCCAACCTCTCCACATTCTCTCACCTCCTCTTGCACTTTCTTCCTTTTACATTATTTCTCTCCCCAGTCTCACCTGTGTCTCTCTTTGATCTTTGTCTTTTCCAGTCTCTCTCTCGCTCATTTTCTTCTTTTATCTGTCTCTGTCATCCCCTATTTCCTTTTTCCCTCACACTCAGTTTCTTCTTCTTTCCCTCTCTGGGCATGAGCTGAGCCTTGCTGTGCCCTGGCTCCCCCATGTCTGACAGACTCTTTTTCTCTGGGCACCCAGTGCACCTGCACAGTGTCTTACACTGCCTTACACTGCCTTCCCTGTCTCGGCTGCTTAGTCCAGTGGCTCCCCCACACACAGCTGTGTACCAGGCTTTCTCTTGCTTTCAGGGTCAGCAGCTTACCTCTTTTTCTGGCCCTCTACGTTTGCCATTTCCTCCCCTTTATCTTTCTGATTTCCTTTCTTTATATCTTCTCCCTTTCTTCTTACAAAAACCTTCTGAGCTTCCCTTAGTAATTCCTTAATTGGTTTTTCATTCCATCCATTAACCTTTTGCAGTTTCTTAGTAATATCAGGCCAACTTTTAGTCAGAAAATTAACCTTTAAAATTAAAGGCCTTGCCCTACTGGGTCCTCTGGATTTAATCCTGAATATTTTCTCATTTGATCCCTGAGCCTCTGCAGCAACACAGAGGGAGTCTCCTCTTTTTTGCTGTTGAATCTCAAATGCTTTTGAGACGTTTTATGACGGAGGAGTGGACTTTTTAATCCCTGTAATTATTAGTTCCCTTAGGTCCTGCATGTGGGCCCAATCTCTTTATTGTTATCCCATCCAGGATTTGCATTTGGGAATTTCTGTTCAGTTAGCAGGACTTCTTACCCGGGAGGATGCTGTCTTTCCCAAATGGTTATGGCTGCCCTTATAATTAATCCCCTCTCTTCCCCAGTAAACAGGATATTCCTGATTGATGTCATCTCAACCCAAGTATAAAAATTGGGTCCTAAAAATTGATCTAGCTGCTTTGCTAAACCAAGGGGATCTTCCAAGAATGGCCTCATTTCCTTTTTAAAATTCCTAACCTCAGTACTTGCTAGAGGCGCATTCACAAATCCAACTCCTCCCTGTCCCATAGGGACTTTTCTAAGAGAGTATATATTAGACGTCTACTGTTCAGAAGAAATAGGGAAATTCTCAATGTCCTTCTTACATTGTTCTAATTATTTCCTCAAGTTCGGATAAGGATTTAAGGAGCATTGGGTTTAGCTCCTTTATGACCCCCAGATTTCTCTTTCTCCAATTTTCCTGTTGCCCCCTGATCTCTCTGTCCTCTGCCTTGTGAGATGTTTGGGGGAGGGGCAAGCATGTTGGGGGGTCCTAGGGCTTTTCATTGGGTGAGGGCTCTTTACTGTGCTCTTCCTCTTTAAGGGGGAACAGGGGGTTCATTCACTAATCCAACAAAGAACATAACCCACATCCTCTTGTGTGGATGGGTTTTATCATTCACGTAGAGAATTAAAGCTTGGCACACCCAATCCTCATCTGAGCCAAACTTAGGCCAAAAGACCGAAGGCTGACATGGGCTTTTTGGGCCAGATAAAACAGCAATACTCTATCATTTTTTGCTTTTCCTTGTTCCTGGTTTGAGGATTATCCATTCAAACCTGCAACATTCTCCCCAACGGACTATCTGGGAGAATGTCAGAGGGGGTCTTTTTAGTTCCCTCTTTCCTTTGTTCTCTAGGCCTGGAATTCCTGTTTGACATTTTCAGTTAGTCTCTGTGTCTGAGATTTTCCCTGTGTACTCAGCCCCACTTACTGGAGGTTTCTTGCACACCCCGGGTTCTCCAAAAATGCCCCACCACCAAGGCAGGGCTCATAGTCCAACTTTCCTACCTTGAATCATGCACAAGGTTGGCTGGTTGCCATGGTGCCTGCTCTTCTCCCTGTGTCACCTCCGCTGCCTCCTGAGTAAGTCTCGGGTTTGTCTATGGCTTCTGTGGGGAGCCAAGACATCCAGAGCAGGCCACATAAATCAAGTGGGGTGCGTCTCCCTTAACTCCATACAGGCACAGAGATAGCCGTATGGGCCACCAGGTTGTGAGAAACAATTCAACTGTCCAAACCCACAGAATGGACTCAGAGACCCAGACAATAGCGAAAGCGAGACTTCTAATGACGGTCTTGCAAGATCGGGTGTCTGGCGTGCAGGCACACCGGGCACAGTTTTAACAAGCAACTTACCCCCTAGTGCACAGGTCCCTCCCCTGGTTCCTTGTAGGCTGAATGCTACAGGGTCACAGTCGTCCCGGACGTCACCTGTTGAGTGTTAGGCAGCGGCTTTATGTGTTTTTTTTGGGTTGTCTTGCTGCATTTTGTTGCAGCCCACAATGCACTGCAATCCTAGTTAGCTCAGGGGCTCGTCAAGTATTTGACTTATGACCTAAGTAGCTGGGCAGGATAGTAAGAACAAACAAATTGAGCTGTTTTGCAGACTAGTAAGCTTTTATCTAGACTAAACTTTGGTTCAGGTGAGGTGAGGGCAGCTAAGTGGGGGGAAAGGGAATGAAGGGGGAGGCTGACAAGCAGCCTTTGGCTGTCCAAGCAGGGGCCTAGTATATCCTGTTTCTTCTGTAGTTGGCTGACCTATGCCGATTCAAGGCATTTTGTCTTGGAAGTGGACCACTGTATGCGTTATTTCCTTCACTCTATGAATATGATTGGTTTGTAAGGTGTGTATTGATTTTATTTAAGTATAATTGCTGTTTGCTTAACTAGTTGGCATAATTTATGCTAGGCAGACTACAAATATGGATTTATTTTACTACTTTAGTCACAGGTACAGAATTTTTTTCACTTGTGGAATGATGTTTTTGTAGCAGATTAGAAAACTTCTGTTTGGTGCTTTGGCAGGATTAAGCTAGGTATAATCTTTTATGAGATTTTGGCATATTTTAATATTGTTTACATAGATACTCTGCTCATTTATTATAGACAATAAAGGAACTATTGGACTAACAGTAGTACATTTTTTTCCCCCAAAAGGTAATTAATAAAATGTCTCCAACATCTTTGAAGATTACACTAAGGCAACTCATGGAGGGGTCTTCAAAGACCTTGCAAGAAGTACTAACTATGGAGTATCGGCTAAGTCAAGCTTGTATGGTAAGAATTAAAAAAAAAAAAAAAATTGTCATTTTTTAGTTCTGAAAGTAACATACATTTATTGTAGAACTTGTAAAATACACAATTGCAAACAAAATTAAAACCACCTGTAAATTTACAAAAACACAACGGGCCAGTTAGTTTTAGATGTGTGGAAGTATTGCTATCCAGATTGTTACTAAGCCTTTATAAAATAGCAATTATATTTGCATGTCAGTATAAGAAGCTCTCTAACTTCATCTTAGAGGAATTCAAAATAGAAATTAATGTCTTTCAGCGATGGTCTCTGTGACCTTGGGCAAGGCGTGTAAACTCTGTAAATGTGAATTCCCTCATGGGTAAAATGAAGAGGCTTGTTTGTAAGCAGATATATATAAAGTAAATGCATAAATGGAAGTTATTAGTCTGTTACATGTTTAAAATAATGAGCATTATTAAAGTACCATTGTAAACATAAAGTGGACAATAATCACATGGAATATTGATTTCATGAAACATTTCATATTTATATTTGTTTCTTCTTCCAGATGACAAACTCTTTAAAGGCAGAGTCATCCTTTATTTTCAGAGGGCCCCTAAGAAGCATCTTATTATTTAGACTAACATATGGACTAAAGGGAATATTTGGCTTAATAGCCAGAAAGCAGACATAAGATGTTCAGTGTAGTTCATCTAGTTAGAAATAACTCTATTAGCCATGTCTTAAAGTCACTCCTTGTGGGATGTAAATGGCAGCTGATGTCTATTGTTTATTATGTGCAGGTACTATGCTAGGCACTTTATATGCATTTACTCCATTAAATCTTACAGTATCTCTAGAAGGATAGGTACTGTTATTGATTCCATTTTACAGATGAAGAAATTGTGATATAGCGGTCATAGTGGTGTGACCGGCCTAAGGTTTTGCTGCTATTAAGTGACAGACATATGGCATATGAAACCAGATAGTCTTACTCCAGTGCCTGGAGTCTTGACCACTGTCCTGTATACCTCACAAATTCCATGTTTTTCATTACACTTTCACTGCACTTTCTAGATGGATTGATTCTTGCCTTCATTCTCTCAGCAAATATGTTAGCTATGTGCCAGGCACTATGCTTAGTGTTAGCCTTATGTTGTTGAATCAGAAGACAAGTCCTTTATTTTCATGGAGTTTAGTCTACTGAGACTATAAAGAACAAGTAAACTAAGTAAAATAATTATAAATTGTGATAAGTACTTTAAAGGAAAACATACAGGGTTGGTGGTAGATTGATGCAGGGACAGGAGGGAGTTGGGGGGCAATGGGAAGCTTCCTTTAGGTAAGTAGGTTAGGGAAGACATCTTTGTGATGTCACTTCATTTGTGACCTAAAGGATGAGAAAGGAGTATGTTGAGAAGCCTCTTAGGCTTAAGCAGGAGGTGATTTGATTTTTCATTTGATTCGGTTCAATTTGCTTTAAGAAGGAAATTATTGCTGCTATGTGGAGATAGGGTTGGAAGGGTTCAAGAACAGTTTAGAGACCAGATATAGATTTCCTGCAGTGATCCAGGTGTGAAATAGTAGTGCTTAGACAAACGTGGTGGCATTGGAGAGAAGTAAATGGATTTGAGACACATGTAGGAGATAGAATTGATAGGACTTGCTGGATGTGAGGGAAGGAATGCATTTAGGAGTTAGAGATTAGAGGAATGCGTTGGAGATTTAAATCTGAAAGACACCAACAGCAATTAAGAAAACCTTGGGGATTCATTATTTACTAAACAAGAGTGCTTACTATGTGGTAGACACTGTTAGAGATACCCAGGTACATAGGTTCCAGGTACATAGGTGTGCTCCAGAGGTAGAGGTTGAAAAGGCAGAAAACAGTTTAAATCATTATCTTGGGGAGTAGGGAGTAGGATAACAGACAAAATCCCTGCCCTCATGGAACTTACTTTATAATGGGGAAATAGACTGTAAACAAGATTAATACATAAAATATATATTATATGATTATTAACTATTAAGGAGAAAAAGGAAGCAGGATATGTGATATAGGGTAACGGGGATGAATGTAGATGGGATGATCAGAGGAGGCCTCACTGAGATGTTCTTTGAGTGAATTCCTGGAAGAAGTAAGGAAGTAAGCCATGCAATTATCTAGAGGAAGAGCATCCCAGGCAGAGGGAACTGCAAGAACAAAGCTCTGAGGCAGAAGCATGACTGCCTATGCCAGGGACCACAAAAGGCTGTGTGGAAGGGGGTGGGGGGCAGAGGTTGTGGTGAGTGAGAGATGAGGCCAGAGTAGAGGAAGGCTGTGCAGAGCATACAGAGCCTTGAAGGTCTCTATAAGGACTTTGGCTGAGTAAAATGGGAAGCCACTAGATGATTATGAGGAGAGGAATGCCATGATCTTACACTTTAAAGAACTGATCACTCAGGCTGCCATGTTGAGCACTGAATAGATAAAATCATATAGAAAGAAAATGAGAGTCCAGACCTGAGCCCTAAGGAACTCCAACATTTTGAGGTGTGGTAGAGAAAGAGCAGTAGGAAGGAAAAAAAGGATGGAGAGGTAGGAGGACTAGAGAGTGTGGCGTCACAAAAGGAAGAGAGGAATGTTTCAGGGAGGAGGGTATAATGGACAGTGTTGAACACTGTTGAAGTGTAGATGAGGTTAGAAGTGTCATTTGACCTTGGTGATGCCGACATCATGGGTGGTTTTGGCAAGCCATTTTAGAGGAGTGGGGGCAGAAGTTAGAGAGTAGTAAGTTGAAGAGGGAAAATGGAATGTGAAGAAGTGGAGAGAATATGTGTAGATGAATACTCTTGAAAGTGAAATAGGAAAGAAGCTGGGACTGTGGAGTCAAATGAAGTTCCTTTTTTATTTTGTAAGATGGAAGGTACTAGAACATGTTTAAAAATGATTGGGAATGATCCAATAGAGAAAAAAGATTATGTTGATGATACTAATGGTAGTTAATATTTACTGAACACTTAGTGTCAACCACTGTGCTTGGATGTGGATTAAAATAATCCTACGATGGATGTATAAATTGCCTTTTCATGTAAAGAAACTGGGGTTGGAGAAATTACTAGTCCAAGGTCACAAAGTTAATATGTAGCTATCAGGATGTGAACCTAGACATTTGAACTGCATGCATTTAGCCACTCAGTTATATTGCCTACATTGATGATTCTAGGAAAAGAAAAGTGAATGACCACATTAAGCAAAGTCCGTCCTTGAGAAGGCAAGAGGAGATGTGAATTGGAATGCAAGGGAGGACTGGTCTTTGAAAAAGGGATGGTCCTTTCCTCCACGGCATTGAAAGGGAAGGCAGGTGCAGATGGCCGCAGTTGCCTACAGGCGTTTTAGTGGTGGGAAGACAAGACTTCATATCTAAGGGCTTCTTGTATTTTTAAAGAAGTCAGAGGTTAAGTAATTGACTGAGACTATAGTAAGAGTGTGCTCTACGGGTAGAGGTTGAGAAGGCAGAAAACACTTTAAATCATTATCTTGGGGAGCTGAGAAGAGATCTTTGATTGTTTGGCAGTTTTCTGTGCCTGTTTGAGATTTTTGATCATGAATTTTAAATGAAACCAGTCACAGTTGTATGATTTTCTGCAGCAAGACTTAGCTGCTGAAGTGCAGGCAGGGGCACGTGGTAGGGTTTAGTTGTTGCCAGGATTTTGCTAGGATTGTAAAAAAGAGAAAAAGGTTTGAGGGAGATGATGGCATTTTGACAGGAAAGTGACCATATTAAAGGACTGGTGAGACTGGGCTGGATGAATAGCAAAGTGAAGCCAGCAGATGGGGAAAAAGTCATAGGATCAGTGGACTTCAGTAAGATCAAGGATGTGTAGCAGTGGAGATACTTGAGCAAATAAGATTAGGAGGTGGTGATCAGAGAGTGGGCTATCAGAGGTGGTTCAGTCTCTGAATGTCATGATTCAGGTTGTGGCCATGGAAGTGGAAGGCTGAAGTGAATAGAGGAGAGACAAGAAAACCCAGAATAAGGACACCCAGAAATTATCCCCATTTAATCTCAATTTTCTTTCAGAGAGGTCATGACTTTCATGAAGGCGTTAGAGCTGGTAAGTGGCAAATGGGAACTTACCATTTTGGAGAAATGGGATTTGTGAGCATATGCTGTTAATTAAAGAAGATACAGATTGTGCATCCCAAATCGTGAAATCCAAAATGTACCAAAATCTGAAACTTTTTGAGCGCCAACATGACACTCAAAGGAAATGTTCATTGGACTGTAAGTATAATGCAAATATTCCAAAATCTGGAAAAAAAAAAAACCTGAAACACTTCTGATTCCAAGCATTTCAGATAAAGAATATTCAACCCATAGTTGTTTTAGTAGTGAAAGTAAAACTTTTATGAAGGTTGAAAAATTGTGTATGTTTTTAAAAAATATGTTACCATCTGGGATATGAAAAGGAGGATCAGTCTTTGATAATTGTTTTAAAAATTCACATAACTTGGCCACTGTTCCCTAATTTATATATAAGGTAATCCTGCCCCTACAATCATGGACTACCTCTGGTAAGTGCAGCATTGAGCTTGTAAACTCATCCTGCTGTCATCCTGCTGCTGTGTCCTTTGAAACATGCATTTATTCCCTTACAGAAAGCCCTCAAATCCCCTACCCTTTCTCCCTCTTTTGTGCTGGTCTGGCAAAACTGACCAGTGGTCTAACCCTACTTTCCACCTGCCCGTACCTCAGCAGTTAAACATTGCTGGGGAAAAAGACTGTATGACATCATTAGTAACATCTACAGATTGTCTTATTAATACTTTCCATTTTGCTTATTATCTCCAGTGTCAGCAGATTTAGAAAAAGCAAGTGAAGTGCTTGACTGTTTTTTCTAGCAAACTTGCAGTAATTCCTTTTTATGTGTAACTCTTAGCCCTATAAAAAGCTGTTATTTATGTTGTATAAAATGAGTTGTTCCCTCTCCATGTATTTTGCATATCTAATGTTCCTGTTTTTATTATTTTACTATAGTAGTGCAGACTCTGGATAAATTTTTTATTTGAGACAGGGTCTTGCACTGTCACTCAGGCTGGAGTGCAGTGGTGCAGTTTCGGCTTACTACAAACTCCACCTCCCAGGTTCAAGTGATTCTCTCATTCCTCAGCCTCCTGAGTAGCTGGGACTACCAGCCCGTGCCACCATGCCTGGCTGATTTTTGTATTTTTGGTAGAAACGGGGTTTCACCATACTGGCCAGGCTGGTCTTGAACTCCTGATCTCATGTGATCCGCCTGCCTCGGCCTCCCAAAGTGCTGTGATTATAGGCATGAGCCACGGTGCCCAGCCTGGATATACTTTTTTATCTTAATAAAAGGTTGTGTTATGTTCTCTGAACTCTTAAGCTTTGATAGACAATCACTCTTCATGGAGTTATTTCATTTCTGACATGATACAATATCAGAAATAAGGACTTGATTGAAATCTTTTTAGGATTCAGCACCTGGAGTTGATCGGAGGAGATGGCAATGTGTCTTGTAGAAACTAAGTAACATAGGCATTTTCCTCAGGAATTCTCTGCACATTCTTGCTGCATGTGGATTACAGCCTAGACCTCTGATTTTAGAGGACCTGTAAGCATACAGGGTTATATTGTTCAAGTATTCATTATATGTTGTAATAGCCCTTCTTTAAAAGAAAGATATGTTTTTAGATAAACACTGTTATTTTGAGGAAAAAATGTTGAAACCAATCAGCATCAAAGTTCTGATTCATAAAGGAAGTGCTTATTATGCTACTTTTTTTGTTTTGTTTTTTGAGATGGAGTCTTGTTCTGTCACCTAGGCTGGAGTGCAGTGGCACAATCTCAGCTCACTGCAAGCTCCGCCTCCTGGGTTCACACCATTCTCCTACCTCAGCCGCCCAAGTAGCTGGGACAGATGCCCGCCACCAGGCCCGGCTAATTTTTTTTTTGTATTTTTAGTAGAGACGGGGTTTCACCATGTTAGCCAGGATGGTCTCGATCTCCTGACCTCGTGATCTGCCCGCCTCAGCCTCCCAAAGTGCTGGGATTACAGGCATGAGCCACTGGGCCTGGCCTGTGCTGTTTTTTAATGAAGAGCAAGTATATTGCTGCCTCTTTCAGAAAGCAGTGTCTGTTCTTGAGAGTGAAAATTGTAGTGTTCTTACATAGGCAAATGTTTGCTGCAGTTTGCTAATAATAAAAACACATTAGCAAGTTAAAGTACATTAGCAAATTTAACAGTTGTTAAAAATTCTTATTGTTAACATCTAGAACAAATTACTTTGTGGTTATAGAAGGAAAAAAAAAAAGACTATCTTACTGTAGCTGGATACCCACTCAAACTCCATGTAGTGGCTATCTCAGGAGACTTGCAAAACCTGAGCTGCCTACATGGCACAAACTTATGTTATATCTATTCTAGTAAAAAAATTGTTAGCTTGAAATAAAATAACAAATTTGATTAATAGTCTCTTTCCTCTGGTCCTTCAGTGGGATCTCAAGGAGACAGGTAGTATTGACCAGAAGACTTAACAGTGAAAGGGATTCTTGTGGAAAGAATGTGCCAGGGTTGTTCTTCGTTTACACTGTTCATGGAATATCAAACTTTCAAATAGTAGGGGTCAGAACATCAGTGTTTAATATCCCAGTGATCTGATACCGGAATCTCATAGTAGGTAGTTAAATCTTAAAAACAAAACCTCCAGTATCTGCATTTAATTGTGTGTAAAAGCTTCCCTCTACCTACCAAGGCAGCCTTCTTCCTTGGTTCCCATACTGCTTCTTTAACTATTTTAGCCTTTAAATGCTAAATTAGGTTTTTCTAATTCACTATAGTTTGCACATTTAAATATTTCCATTCTTCACAAGAATTATGTGCATTTTAAGCATGGTTGAAATTTGCTACCACAACCATAACTTAAAAAATTTGAGATCATTGTAGATTCATGTGGTTGTAAGAAATTATATAGAGATCTTGCATACCTTCCTCCCAGTCTCCCAAATGATAATGTTTATATAACTACAGTATACTGGACATTCCTCCCCCCTTTTTTTTAGAAGTTACAGATTGCCTCATAATCCTGTGGGGATACTATGTGGCTATAATGAGTGATGACTACACTGAAATAGAAGAACTAGAAGGTTTCATGATAACCTGATTTTTTAAAATCCAGAGCTGTCTGAACTGGAGGATTCAGCAGAACAACAGTATCCACATTTAATTATGCATGAAGTCCTCTTTTCTCTACCTTAAGCAATTAATTTCATCCCAAAATTCAGTGTGGAGGAGGTTAGGAGGCACACCTGGTCCCTCTGCCCTCCCCTGCCTTTACTTTAAACCACTGGTTTTAGCTGTTTTGTATGTGGAGGTTTCATTTGCAATTTTATTTCAAGAAGAAAAAAAGAATTCTGTTGTTTAAACCACTGGATTAATTCAGTAGGCTTTATTAAAGCTAAGACATGAGGCTTAGGAAGTTAGAAAATATCCACCCACTCATCAAAAGTATATTGTTGTCCATCCCTGGAGGTTTAATTTAAAAGATAAATAGAAAACATATAAGAACTTTGCAGGAAAAAAGTATTATAGAAAAATGTGCCTAGTATAAGAATTTCTGTCAATTCGGTAAGTAAAATCTGGTAATATTAGAAAAAAAATAGTACTAACATTTGTATCTTCTCTTGACAGTTTTAATTGATAAAGACCAGAGTCCAAAATGGAAACCAGCTGATCTAAAAGAAGTTACTGATGAAGATTTGAATAATCACTTTAAGTCTTTGGGAAGCCATGATTTGAAATTTTGAGGTGACAGGCTTTTAAGGTAATTTCGTAGCATGGGTTGGCAATCTACAGCCTGTGGCCCAAATGCAGCCTGCTGCCTGTTTTTATATGCCCTGCAAGCTAAGAATGGTTTCTGCATTTTTAAATGGTTGGGAAAAGAAATCAAAGACTAATATTTCATAACATGAAAAGTATATGAAATGTCAGAGTTCACAAATAAAGCTTTATTGGAACTAGCTATACTCATCTGTTTATACATTATCTGTGACTGCTTTGAAATGAGTAGTTGCAATAGAGAAGGTAAAGCCTACAAAGCCTAATTATTTACTGTCTGGTTTTTGTCAGAAAAAGTTTGTCAATCCCTGTTCTAGAAGATGGAAAAATGTGAAGGTCTTTAGAGATTCTCTAGAGCAGTATATCTAATTGAAATGGGATCTTTGTTTGGCTTTTGGTAGTGGCTTGTATGTTGATGAAATCAAGTATAAAATATAAAAAATAAAGACCCTGAAAATTGTTTTGGATACTGTGTTAATGCCTCATAGAATTTTCTCCATACATGAGTGTTTTAAAGTAACTGAGTTACTGTAACAGAAGAGCTCCTTTTATAAACATTAGAGCTCCTTTTATAAATATTAGAAACCAAAGAGAAAAGATTTTTATTAACGTCCCTCTTCAGTATTAACTCAGACTTGGTCTTCCCTAAAATAATCAGAATACCATCCCATGGTGAAACTGAAAGCATTATTTTCTTGTTATTTGTGATATTTGTTAATCTAGTATAATGAGAAATTAGGAAACTCCAATCTCTTAGAGACACTCTGTTTTTTTATAATTTACGTAAGACTTTTGTGTGATAATTATCCTTACAAACAAGGTTCAAGTCAGGAGAAAAAAATTAATTGAAAGCAAGAAGACTTTCGTTCAAAAGATATATTCAATAATTAATATTGTTAATAAGTACTTTTTAAGGTATGAAAGAACTAAAAGGTATTCCAGACTCAGAACCTTAAAGTTCTAGGCAAGAATAATTTTTAAACTAAAGGTAAGTTTATAAATTAACAAAATAAACAAAATTTATTATTTTGTTTTTTGTTTGTAATTTTTGTTTAAATAATTTTAAAGGTAAGTTTATAAATAAAATTTATAATTTTTTGTTTGTAATTTTTGTTTATAAACAAAATAAATTATAAACAAAATAAATTTTTTGTAACTTGTTATAGTTTCTCCTTCATCCCATACTCTGAAAAAGACATTAAAGATCATGTCCTGCACCCTTCTTATAGATGAGGAAATGTCAGCCCAGAAGGTACTGCTTTATGTTTTCTCAGTTCTTACTCTGTTTTACGTGAAGCATTTTTCTTTCGAATAATTCAGTAACAGATCTGGAATAAAGATGCCATGATATTGGATACATTTACGTTTATACTCTTAAAGATCCTAAATTGGACCTGAACGATCCAAGAAATTATTTGTATAAATGGGTTTTTGTTCTCTGTATTTATTAACAATGCAGAAAATGTCTTTTATATTGTTAAAAAATTCAAAGTACACAATGTCAGAAAGCATTTGCTTCAGTTAAATAAGAACTCACACTACTTAATTGCAACTGGACTTTTATTGTGCAGTTACAACAAATGTTTTCAGAAAAATATTTGGAAAAAATATACCACTTCATAGCTAGCTAAGTCTTATAGAGAAGAGGATTTGCTAATAAAACTTGAGTTTTGAAAATTAAGATGCAGGTAGTGCTTCTGAACTAATGCCCATAGCTCCAAGGAAGACATGTCCTATTTAGTCATTCAAATACAAGATGAGGGCATTGTGATTAAGCAAACAATATATTTGTTAGAACTTTGTTTTTAAATTACTGTTTCTTGACATTACTTATAGTCTCTAACTTTTCATTTCTAAAACTATGTAATACAAAAGTATAGTTTCCCATTTAATAAAAGGCCAATGATATTGAGTAGAATATATGCGTATCATGCTACTTCATTCAGTGTGTCTGTTTTTAATACTAATAAGGCAGTTTGGCAGAAATTATTTCTTTGGGACTAAGGTGATAATCATTTTTGTCCCCTTGAAAATTGTGCTTTAAATGCTAATAACCACAGGCAGATTGCAAACTGATAAGGCAACAAAAGTAGAGAATTTTAGGATCAAAGGCATGTAACTGAAAGGTAACAAAAGTACATAAGTGACAACTGGGGAAGGCAGCAGTGAAGCATATTTGTGGGGTTGAGTTGTTGTAAATAAGGAATTTGCACATTTATTTTCTCTGATAACCTGCTTCCACAGTTGCCACCTGGAGGTTCTTTGTTGTGCTGATAGAAGCCCATTTGCCCTTACATTGGATGTTCCAAATGTTTCCCTTTCCAGGAGCTAGTCAGTCTTTCAGATTCTTTCAGTCATCTGTTTTATATGTCTCCTGCCTT
This sequence comes from Papio anubis, assembly GCF_008728515.1. NCBI lineage: Eukaryota > Metazoa > Chordata > Mammalia > Primates > Cercopithecidae > Papio > Papio anubis. The sequence goes on along the minus strand of NC_044985.1, from coordinate 73,919,734 downwards.
CTCAGACTGTCCTTCTACTCTCTTTTATTGTTCATGAAAGACCTTCAAATTGAAGTAAAACCCATATTTCAATATAAAGATATGAAAGAAGGCTAATATCCTATTAGTGATATTCTCATCCATCTTGAATGCCAATCTATATCGTGATAACTGTCACATGTAATGTAAATTTGTTTATTCATCTCTTATTCATTTGTTCATCTTTTTAATGCATTTGCTTATTTATCTTTCTCCCATCTGCTCCTGTCTTGATTTATCCACTAGCTCACTGATTATTCAAGCCTTGTAGTTCATATATGTCATGGATTGACATACAATACAGCATATATTTCAGACATAAGTTTTTCGGAAATATTGTACACAAGATATCGTACTCTATTAAAATGTGATTCAGGGACAAGGGAATGGTGCTTGGTGATAAAACTATACTGCCATAGTTGCTGAGGAAGGGCAGCAACAGAGATCAGACTTCTAGCTAATATGGATCTGGCAGGCATCCCCCTGTGACACCCCTGGGAAATAGTGGCCCAGGGCACAGAAGGAACCTGAAATTAAAATATTTAGATACAACCAAACTCACTTGTCTCTGTCCCTATGTACACTGAAAAATTTAGTGGGACATGCTGCTTTATGTGGCTTTGTGTTTTCACCATTGTACTTACTTTATATACCTAACTGTACATTTTAAGCAGCAAATGACCTTGCAGCAAAAAATGTCTTGGTGTGAGATGCAAAATGAATGAAAAACAACCACATCTATGCTTTTGTCACTCAACCTAAACTACTCTTCATGACCTGGAAATGTTTTATACTTATGGGAAACTTTCTGCCCTTAACCTTATAACTTCAGATCCTTGTATGAATGGGTTTGGTTGTTTTTCTATTAATTATATAAATTGTAGATTGCAAGTAAAATGGGACAGTACAAATCCCGGGACTTGGTAAAATTAGAGTTGAATGATGACGTGTCCAAAGGCAACTGAAATATGACATATTTCAAATAATGTTTTCCTTGCTCATGTAACTTGGAGAATTCACTCTATTTGATTGTGGGTTTCAAAGTATTAGTGTTAAAATTAGAGGTAGATTTTCTGCGTGCTTACAAGACAAATACATATTTATCTCATTAAAGAGGTAATAAGCCTTTTTTTTAACCTTTATATTTTCAATACCAGTGGTGTATTGTGGATCTAACACACACAGGCTTAAATAATTTCCTTTCCATTTAAACTCATTGTGTACCAAATCTTGATGAAAAGATAATTCTAGAAAGTCAAGTCTTAATTTTCCAACAAGTTATGTCTTAATTTCTTCTTCCCCCTTCCAAATTTTCTGTTACTACTGATCTTCAAACAGTACTGATCTTCAAACAGTACTTAATCCCTTAAAACAAAAAGGTGTGTATGTGCTGTGACAGTAAAAATGAAAAAGAAAAAATACTTCCCTAAAAGGTAGCTAGGCTTATGGAAACAGTATAATAGGTGGCTATAAATGCCCTATAGGCTTGTGTTACCACTAAAAAATAACAAAAACCCAGAAAACGAGTACTCTCCTCAAAGGACAGTTTTATCTTTTCCGTTTTGCGATACAACTGTAAATCTTCATGCATTATCTGGTCTCACAGTAATTTTAATGGCAACCGCCTCACTAGTCAAGAAAAAACTGGGAATAAATGCCCATATTCCAGCTCTCTGTACCTCTGAGATAGTAAAGCTTAATACACAATTAAAACTGAAACTTTCTACCTTGCAGACTAAGTTTCTGTTATTTTTAAGATTCACTGGATTGCTCTTTATAAACGGTACCCATACTTGTTTTCTTGTATAGTTATATCACTGGGCTTCTTAATTCAATGCAATAAACACTAATGTCATGGCTTCTATAAACTGTTATCTTTAAGATGGCTTTAGGCACAAAGTCGGCAAAGTCTGAGTCATCCAATAACAGCTGTAATTAGTTAGGGCCCTGAGGTCCAAGGTGGTAGTTACACTTCTCATCTACAAAAATAAATATCTTATTAAGACAGGGTTCATTTGTGTCAAGAAGTAGAGATCCTTGACAAACAAGACTTACTGTTAATCACTATGATTTGAGTGCCATTCCCGTGCCAAGAAATTTTAGAAAAGCCCTTTTCATATCTGGACTTTTTTGGGTATAAATTTAAAAAAATTGTTATTTTAAAGGACAACCTTTAAAATAACCATTGGAATTTGGGGCAGTTTTTATTCCTTAGCATTTTCTTTGGTGATGCCATTACTTAGGAAGAAGTGCTATGACATTCAGTTGATTATTGGGTATCACAGGACCTCTGTTCAGCCCTTCAGATGACTAAAATCTAAGAGTAAACAGAGAGAAATTTCTGTTAACATAGAAGTACTTAAAATGCATTTCATCCTAGGTGTTCTTATACTAGTGACATTATCGTAGACACATTTTTAAATCCAGATAGGTATTTGTACTTTTTCACACCAGTTTTTGCTTTTGTCGCATGTATTCAAACTAGCACCTCCACAGTCAAAGTGTTGTCATCCTACAGCCTCAAGGCCCCTCACTCTCAATGTATGGAATGTCATGGTACTTGATATTATTGCATGCCCATTGCTGCAAGGCATCACACAAGATATCCTGAGACAGGCGGTGTGCATATTCCAAGATCACAATATTGGTCCCTGGGGGTTCCTTCACTTCCTCTTTGACATTAACTGGAGAAGTCATCGAAGGTAGACATCTCTCTTCTGGCATAAAGGGTTCTTCACTCTCATGCTGCTTCTCACCTTCATATATGGTAGGAAATGGGAAAGTTTGCTTTGATTTCATGCAGCCCATGTTATGAAGAGCTGTTTGTGGAGGAAGCAGTGGCAGACTACTTCCAGGCCATCTTTAGAAAACAATGAAATTTGTCCATGTGATGTTAACCAGTGCTTTCCCTCTCCAGGCCACTTCAGTATTCAGTGTTCCCTTTCACCACTCTTCACATGTAGTGTTTACCTGTCAAGAGAAGGTAGGTTTCATTTTGAAGTTACAGAATGCAAAATAGTGTATGATTGAGTGGCATCACTTTGGTCACGTGGAAGAAATCTGAGGTAAAAACAAACAGCTTTATCTTACCAGTGGAAGAAAAAGATAATCACTCAATAAAAATGGCAACTTGCAAAACAGGAAAACATTTTTTTCAAGATCTTGCAAATTTTATTAAACTGAAAAAATTCAATTTTTGCTAGCTTAGATTTATCTATACCAAGGGTTAGCAAACCACTGGGCCAAATTCCAGCTACCTATTTTTATACAGCCATGCTCACGTGTTTACATGTATCCATGGCTGCATTCATACTACGACAGCAGAAGTGAATAATTGTGACCGACTATGTGGCCCACAAAGCTTAAAATATTTACTGTCTGACCCTTTACAGAAAATGTTTGCTGAGTCCTGATCTATACTGTCAAGCAAAACAAGCACATCAAAATTTGTTCCTCCCGAAACCTCATGAGCCTACAGACCTGCGACTACTGTTAAGAGTCTGGCTTTATCCCCTGGTCACGTATTTACAACTGAAAGAGTAGTAAACAATGTTTGCTTTACTCTAGTGCCACTTCTAAACAATATAGATTACATATAGCAAAGCCACCTATTTTTCCTTCTGACTGTTCCCTGTGAAATTGTACAAAAGCTCAGATTAAGGTTAAAAGTTTTTCCTACTAAATATATCATTCCTACCCTTGTTTGATGTTTGGTCAGTAAATAGATGACAATGTTTGTGACGTGCCTTCTAAGCCTCCCAATGTGTGTTATCACAGAGTGAACTTCTCTTAAGGGACTTAAGGATAACTAAAACAATACAAGACAGCTTCATTTTAAAGAGGACTAACCTGTAAGAAACACAGGTAATCTCTATAAATGAGATTAATGGTCCCTGATTGTATCTTAGTTTTGGGACTAAAAACAGCTCTAAAAATTCATAAAATTTGTTTCTGAAAACACTTTTTTTTTTTTTAAGACAGGGTCTTACTCTGTTACTCAGGCTGGAGTAAAGGATGCAATCATGGCACGCTGTAGCCTGGACCTCCTGGGTTCAAGTGATCCTCCCACCTCAGCCTACTGGGTAGCTGGCCTGCAGGCACAAGCCACCATGCCTAGCTAATTTTTTGTAGAGACAGGGTTTTGCCATTTTGCCCAGGCTGGTCTTGAACTCCTGGGGTCAAGTGATCTGCCCACCTTAGCCTCCCAAAGTGCCTGGATTACTGGCATGAGCCACTGTGCCTGGCCTGAAACCACTGATCTTAAGGCAAAAGCTTACGTGCATCTCATTCATTTTTTTTAATAGTTTGTAATTAAAGATGTCCAGAGGAGGTGATGTTTGCCAGGTCTACCACCATATATTATTCTATAAATTCTACCCAGTTTCACATAATACTATATCTGTTCCTACCCCTAATGAGAGTGATATGAGAGTAAGAAAGGAAAGGCAGTCTTCTGCTTTTAATTGCCTTTAGTTCCGTATGCCCTGCTTCATGCTGCAAACTGAGAGATGTTAATTTTAAAAAGGAAACAGATATATGTGGTGTCTGTCTTGCTTACTAGCCTGAACTGAAGATGGGGACTGTCATGGTTGTTAATCATCACCATGTTATGATTTTTTTGTAGTGTCTATTTTTTACTGTGAGGGATGGTTAAGAGAATTGGACATGGTTAACCTGAAAAAAGTTACTTGGAGAACTCAATGAGTGTCAGATAAATGAAAGGCTATGAGTGGAACCATCAGTGGAACCATCAGAATATTCTGTGTTTTTTAAGACCTTTTGTTTTGCAAAAACAGTTTTTTCTTACCCTAACAAAGTAACTAGTGCCAGATTTGTGCATTTGCCAAAACCAGTTTTAAAACTGGACAAAATATATGTTGTCATGTATTTTCAGCCATAGAGCAACAAGCAACACTGGATTGTGATCCCTGAGAGAAGAAAAACACAAGATGTTAACTCCCCCAGATGGTCATTGTGGGATTCTACCTGGGGGTATTTTCCAGCATTACCATAGGAGTTGAGCCCCAGGAGAGTCAGAGAGTGGCAACTCTGATGGAACAGAGGTTTGGGTACTAAAACAGCTGAAATTTATAAGATAGAGTTCAAGATTGGGAAGAGAGGCAGAAATCTGCATGAGACTTGTCAAAGGTACTGGGATGTGCATGTCCAGGATGAGGCTCTGCAAAGTCTTAGCAAACGATTACTTCCTCTAGGACTTAAGGGTTGAACAGTGACACCAGAAGTTATACAGTACTTAGAATCCTTGGAATTGCAGCCTGAGTGGAGCAATCTCATTGAACACTTCTGTATTTAGTTACTACTCAAGAAATGTGACACCTTAGGAATCAGTAGCATACCCTATGCAAGGGTTGGCAAGTGTTTTCTTAAAGGGCTATGACTTAGGCTTGTGAGCTAGGATGTTTGTGGCTTCTCCAAATTCATATATTGAAACCTAATCCCCAACGTGGTGGTATTTGGAGGTGGGGGCTTTGGTGATGATATTAGAGTAGTAGTGCTCTCATAAAAGAGACCCCAGAGAGCTCCCTTGCCCCTACTGACATGTGGGGCCACATTGAAAAGCTGTGAACCACAAAGCAGGCCTTCACAAGATACCATATATGCTCATGCCTTAAACTTGGACTTCCCAGCCTCCAGAACCATGAGAAATAAATCTGTGTTATTGATAAACACTCAGTCTTATAAATACTCCATACTAGTCTTTGGTATTTTGTTATACCATCCTGAATGGACTAAGACACATAGGGTCTATGTCACAACTACTCAGCTCTGCTATTATAGCACAAAAGAAGCCAGATAATATATTAATATTAAACAAATGGGTATGGCTATATCCAATAAAATTTCATTTACAAAAATAGGCAGCCCAGCCTATGGACCACATTTGACTAAGTTCAAACAGAAATAGTCCCCTTTAACAAGAAATAAAACAATACCTTTTAAAGAAAGATAAGCCAGATGCCTTACAAGTTATTAATCACAATGCCTACCGTTCAATTAAAAAATTACTAGCCATACAAAGAAGCAGGAAAATCTGACCCATAATCAAGAAAAAAAAAAAGACCCAGCATTTCTTAATAGAAATTAATAATAGAACTTTAAAGTAGCTATTTAAGTATGCCCAATAAAATAAAGGAAAAAACTAGTGAACAAAAAAAGAATTTCAGAGAAATGGAAATTGTAAAATAAAAATGGAAAATCAATAACTGAAATGTACAAGACGTGAAATGAAAAATTCATTGTGTGGACTACTGAATGTTGGAAAAGATAGGATTAGTGAACTTGAACATAAATCTACAGATGTGTCCAATCTGAACAATGGAGGGAAAAGATTTTAAAAATAGAGCAGCAGCCACTAAAGAGATAATGCAAGTATGACTTATGAGGAAAAGAATTAGACACATTTAACCCAGAAGAAGACAGGAAAGGAAGAACATTGGGGGTTGGGAGGGGCAATTAGAAAACCAACATATGAAAAAGCCTTCTGTATGAAAAATTACCTGAAAGAAAAATGGACTAAAAATAACAATTGAAAGGCAGAGATGATCAGACTAGTTTAAAAATCCAAACCACACATATATAGTCTTTTCAACACTGAGTGCTGCAACAACCAAATCATCCATATGCCAAAAAAAAAAAAAAAAAAAAAAAGCTGGACGCAGATCTTAAATCCTTCACAAAATTAATTTGAAATGGATCATAGACCTAAATATAAAATAGGACTCCTAGAAGATAACATAGGAAGCAATGTAGATAACCTTGGGTTTGGTGACAACCTTTTAGATTCAGTGCCAAAGGCATGATATGTTAAAGAAATAATTGATAAGTTGGACTTCACTAAAAATCTGCTCTGTTTAAGACATGGTCAAGAAAATGAGAAGACAAGCCACAGACTGGGAGAAAATATTGTAAAAGCTTATTTGATAAAAGATTGTTATCTATATTTGATAAGATTGTTATCTAAAGTATACAAAGAACTTCTGAAAGTCAGCAATACAAATATGAACAAGCTAATTGAAAAATGGGCAGAAGATCTGGACAGACACCTCACCGAAGTCATCTTACATATAGATGGCACATAAATGTATGGAAAAATGTTCAGCATCATGTCATTCAGGAATTGTAAATTTAAACAGTGAGATAATGGCAAAAGCAACAGAACTCCCATTCATCGTTGGTGAGAATGCAAAATGGTACGGTTATCTTGGGAGGACAGTTTGGCAGTTTCCTACAAAACTAAACATATTCTTACTATATGATCCAACAGTTATGCTTCTTGGTATTCAACCCAATGAGTTGAATGCTTAAATCCATGCAAAAATCTGCACATGGATGTCTGTAGCAGCTTTATTCATAACTTTGAAAACTTAGAAGCAAGCGAGATGTCCTTCTTGGTGAATGGGTAAACTGTGGTACATCTAAACAATGGAATATATTCAGCATTAAAAATAAATGAGTTAGGCTGGGCATAGTCACTCATGCCTACAATCCCAGCACTTTGGGAGGCTGAGGCGAGTATCACTTGAGCCCAGGAGTTCAAGACCAGCCTAGGCAACATAGCAAGACCCCGTCTCTACAAAAAAATTAAATATGAAAAAAATTAGCCAGGCATGGTGGTGCACACCTACAGTTTTAGCTACTCAGGAAGCCGAGGTCGCTCAGGCCCAGGAGTTGGAATTGAAGGTTGTGGTAAGTTAAGATTGATTGCACCACTCTACTCCAGCCTGGGTGACTGAGCAAGACTCCATCTTAGAAAAATAATAATAATAATCCAGCCATGGAAAGAAAAGGAGGAACCTCCAATGCTTATTACTAAGGTAAGCCAATCTGAAAGGGGTACATGCTGTATGATTACAACTATATGATATTCTAGAAATGGCAAGACTCTGGAGGCAGTAAAAAGACCAGTGGTTGCCAAGGGTTATGGAAGAGGCTGAGATGAATAGGTGGAACAGACAATTTTTAAAGCAATGAAACTATTCTATATGATACTAATAATGGATTTCTGTCATACATTTGTCAAAAACCATAGATTGTACACCACCAGGAATGAACCCTAATATAATGTGGATTCAGGTGATTGTGATGTGTCTAGTGGGAGATGCTGCGTGTGTGTGTGTGTACACAGGATATGTGGGAACACTCTACTTCCTGCTCCATTTTTCTGTTAAAACTACTCTGAAAAACAGTATTATTTTTTTAAAAATACACCCACTATATGCTATCTATAAAAGATACACAACTTAAAACTGACAAACCCAGAAGCATAGCTGGAGACTTAAAACATTACTAGAATATTCAAAGAAAAAATAATATGCATTCTGAACAACATTACGCTCCAACTTGAGTTGATATTCACAGAACACTATACCCAACAACTATTACATATTCTTATCGACTGCATATGGAACATTCACCAAGATAGACTATTGATAGTCTCAGCAGATTTCAAAGGCTTAAAACATTACACAGTATATTTTCTAACCACCCCAGACAGTAAAATATCTAGAGAAGCCTCATATATTGGGAAACTAAACATATTTCTAAGTAACCCATGGGATAAAGAAGAAAATCACAGGAGAAATTAAAATATATTTTCAACTAAACAAAAGCTGAAACATCAGAATTTTGAAATGCATTAGTTAGAGCTTAGAAATAAATTTACATATTTAAATGCTTAGAAAAGAAGAAAAGTTTAAATCAGTAATACAAGCTTTTACCTTAAGCTTAAAAAAGAAAAGCAAATTAAACCCAATATAAGTAGACAAATAGGTAAGAACAGAAATCAGTGAAGCATACCATAGAGACAACAGAATGAATGCTGGTTCTTTAAAAATATCTAATAGATACATCTCTATACAGACTTATCAAGAAAAATAAGTCACATATTAAGATGTGTAATGGGTATTATGACATCTATATACATTTAAAAGGCAAACAGGAATAATATAAACAATTTTATGCCAATATCAAATTACCAAAATTGGCACAAGAAGAAAATCTGATAGCTCTCCATCAATTAAAGAAATTGTATATTCGGCAAAATTCTAGCAGGCTTTTCTGTAGACATTGACAAATGGATTCTAAAAGTCCAATCAAAATCCCAGCACTCTGTTTCTTAAAAAGTTAACCATGCACTTACCCTGTGAACCAGCCATTTCATCTCTAGATATCTATCTAAGACAAATAGAAACATAGGTATTTTAAAAATCTGTATACCAACATCCATAGCCTCTTTATTCACAATAGCCAAAGCTGGAAACAACCCAAATGTCCATCAGTAGGCAAATCAAATGGATAAACAAATTGGGGATATCCTAAAAATGGAATATAACTTGACAATAAAAAAAGGATGAACTATTGGTATGTCAAACCACATGGATGAATCTCAGACATGTTGAGCCAAATAAAAAAGACGGATCATATATGAATTTCAAGATCGGACAATAGTGACCCTATGAATAGAAATAATAGTGATTCCCTTTGGGTGGGAGGTAGTAAAGACTGTTTGGAAGAGGCCCTGAAATACTTTCTAGGCTATTAAAAATATTCTATATCTATCTTAATTGGTATGTTAATGAGGTATATGTTTGTTAAAACATGTTAGATCGTACCTTTAACATCTGTGTACTGTATTTCACTGTAATTTTTACTTTAATAAGTAAGTATAAGAACAGTTTTTGAGAACATTCTGGGGCACCTAAATCCAGGGGACCGATGTATTTTATCTGAAAAAGACTGCCTATGGGCAGCATCCAGAGCAGAGTAGCTCCCTGTGCTGGAGGACTCCAGTGTGAGGCCTGCTGCTTCCTTTCTGCACCGGCCTAAAACCAGCCCAACTCTGGTCATAGTCTTCTGGGCCTACCGAAGAACAAAAGCCTACTTCTAGTTCTTCCAGTTGCCAGTTAAAGGGCTTTATTTATCTGTCACTTCCTTTGGGAACAGGTAGAGTGCTTTGATTTAGAATGACGGCAATAAATGAGAAACCAATTTGAAATTGGGTTTGAGAGTCTTCTGTCCGTCCTTTATTGTGCTGTTCCTGAACTTGTAGCTAAGGAGGGTAGAGTAGGGAGAGGGATCTATAACCTTATCCAAGGAACCAGATTAGTAATATTTCATCCCCACCACACTTTAATTTGCACATATTTCTAGAGTATAGGACATAAAAAATACCTAGATAGTAAAATATTTATGTTGTTAACCTTCAGCTGGTTTAGCCATATCTATTAAGTATAGAAAACAACCGTTCTTCAGTTACTTATCACATCTGCTTACTAATTTATGTTGTTTATCATTTCTTCCCATCTAATAGATGAAACAGGCAGATAGGTCTGGCTCTTTCACTTGCTGACCCAGAGTTCACATGGCAAATAAGAATGGAGCTGTCACTCCGAATTCCAGCCTCTTCTAAAAGTGCTCCAACAATACTTTATCCAATCCAGCCTATGTTTTTAAGTGTTAACTTTCTCTCTTTCTTGAACTTATAGAACCTCTGTCCAACTTTGAAGTTAATTCTTGCCAGTAAAGACCAAGATAGCTCCTTCCCAGGGTCTCTGTTTCTCTCTTCTCATTGCCCCTGTCCTTGACCTGATCTCTGGACTATCAGCAAGAACTTGATGGCCCAGACCTTCCCAGTCTCCCAAACAGGTCTCTGGGTACTACTGCTCCAGGACTAGCTGTCAAATCTGGCCTTCAAGTCCTGGGTTGGGAAAAATGACACTGATATATTCATGTAATTAGGTAATCATCTGCTCCAGTAACTAGCTATCTAATGGAACTGCTCATGGCATGTTGAGAAGGTGCAATTGCCTTAATTGAATGGGATTAGTAAACTGCCACCACATATTTGTTAATCAGATTTTTGTGCTATAGTTTCCATTCCACAGAAGCCTCTTAAGTTTTATCATGAATAAAAAAGCATGATCCTTAAAGTAAGGGCCAAGGGGGAAAAAAAGTTCATGTGCAGCATCTACTGTTCATGGTAGCAGCTGTTTAAATACTTTTAAATACTTAAAAGGCAGTTACAATACAGAACTTTAAATACTTAAAAGGCAATTACAGTACAAGCCTGCACGCCATTGAAGAACAAACTTTGTATAATTTCAATCACTCCTAATAAGATAGTTGATTCATAAGGAGGAAATAAAGTTTCAACAATGTTAGCCATTAATGCAAGTCAGTGGCTAGGCAGCTATGATTAGCCTTAGCAGATGTAATCAGCTGTCCTGAATTAATTTTTAGTCTTATTCATTTGGGAAGTTACTATGGTCATCAGTTGAAGGTGTGATACATTAAATGCTGCATATCAACCAGGAAAAGTGTTTTGGCCTTCTTGTCATTTTAACTGGCTAATTACAGAAATAGAAAATGTTTAAAAAGCACAGTTTCTCAAAAATATTTAAATCAACCTTTTATACCTTAGTTCTCAAGATACACCAAAAAACTATCAGAGCATCCCTTAACCATCCAACCAGTCTATATTGAGTGTCTACTATGTGTTTGGAACCTGTGTCCATAGAATGTAAGTGCTTCCAAAATTAACAATCAAAAGGAGAAAGAGAATATAATTTATTCAGGCTGTAAGAACATCTAACAGTGCCCTTCCACCCACCACTCCCTCTCCCTCTGTCCCCTACCCCTCAGATCACAATGCACAGACACATATATACACATTATAGTCATACATGACGAAAAGAAAGCCCCTTTATGTGTTTCAATGTTATTTGAAGCCTCAAAGCACTAAAAATATAGAATGAGCCCTGACAGTATCCTCAGGAAGAGATCTAGCAACAACTGGGGCTTCTGTTGGGTCCGTCAAAGAAAAAATGTGATTTACTGCAGCTCCCCACCTTTTTTCCTCCTAGAGCCAGGTTCTCAGTCCATCGCCTGGGCTGGAGTACAGTGGCCAGTTGTGGCTCACAGCAGCCTCACAAACTCCTGAGTTCAAACTGTCCTCTGGCTTCAGCCCCCTGAGTACTTGCGACTATAGGCACATGCCACCATGCCCAGGTAATTTTTTATATTTTTTGTAGAGACAGGGGCTTGCCATGTTGCCCAGGCTGGTTATGAACTCCTGGCCTTAACTGATCCTTCTGCCTTGGCCTCTCAAAGTGCTGGGATGATAGGTGTGAGCCAACATGCCTGGCTAGCCCATTCTTTGTAGTTCATTTCGTAGCTGTGTTCCTCCATTCTGGGTGCAGTGTCATCAAAAGGAGTAAATTTCTTGGGAACATGCCAGTGGAAGGTATCACAAAAAGGCCATAATTTGGACATGAGCTAGACCCAAACACAAAACTAGCCAAAAAAAAAAAAAAAAAAAAAGTAACTTCCAAAATCTGCTCTGTAAACGAATAGGCTGTAACTCCCAAGAAGTCCATCTTAAACACTAGATTAACAGAGATGGTTTATTTTACCTTTGTCCCATTTTATGTCATATTCTTAAGCCTTTACACAGGTTTCTAATGCCTTATATCTCAAGTTATGGCTTAAAATTGGTCTCACCCTGAATTAATGTAAATATGTAATAAAAACCATGTTATAATCTTTCAAAAAGTTTTTCCAATTTCAGTGTAGATGTGATTAATAGAAATACCAATTCATTAAAACATAACTCAAAGCGGGCAGATCACCTGAGGTCAGGAGTTCGAGACCAGCCTGGCCAACATGGTGAAACGCTGTCTCTACTAAAGATACAAAAATCAGCCAGGTGTGGTGGCAGGTGCCTGTAATTCCAGCTACTCAGGAGGCTGAGGCACAAGAATTGCTTGAACCTGGGAGGCGGAGCTTGCAGTGAGCCACTGCACTCCAGCCTGGGCAATAGAGTGAGACTGAGTCTCAAAAAAAATAAAAATAAAAAATAAGTATAAAAAATGTATGTAACTCAGTTTCTAGTAATATGTTTGTCATTATGTGTTCTCTAATAATGGATACTGAGCAAGAATATACTTTCTTGTAGGGCTCTGTGAAAACTGGACAGTAAATGGAAGTCTTTGTACTGGGAATATTGAGAATCATTCACTTGGACTATAAATTCACAGCAGGATCCAATGACATTGGTTAAACAGGCAAACAGAAATGGACACAATTTAAACGTAATGTTCTTTGTCTTTCACCAAAAAGTAAAAGCTACAAAATACTGTAAATATGACTTTGGTCAGTATGAAGGTCACCAAAAGAACACTACTATAGGGTCCTTAGAAACGGAGAATTTGGTTTTGTCCTCAGGCACTTGGAGCACACACAGTGTACAGCTGCTCACTGACAGGATGGGCTCAGGATGACTCCATGTGGTCACTCTTGGGGCCAAAATTTCTCAATAGAGTGGCAGAGAAAATAACCTTGTTAAGAAATGAGACAATGGAGACAATGTTTGAGATTCTAATAAACCTGAATAAAGCGGTATGGTATGATTTTATCTGTAAACTGGCCTCTACCTCAGTCATCTAAAAATTGTGATTTTGGTCAGGCACGGGGGCTCACACCTGTAATCCCAGCACTTTGGGAGGCCAAAGTGGATGGATTACCTGAGGTCAGCAGTTCATGACCAGCCTGGCCAACATGGTGAAACCCCATCTCTAATAAAAATTAAAAAATCAGCCGGGTGTGGTGGCACACGCCTGTAATCCCAGCTATTAGGGAGGCTGAGGCAGGAGAATTGTTTGAACGTGGGAGGGAGAAGTTGCAGTGAGCCGAGATCGCGCCACTGCACTCCAGCCTCAGTGACAGAGCGAAGACTCCGTCTCAGAAAAATAAAAATTGTGATTCTGTATGTAAAGCATCTAGAACTTCCTTGGAACATGGAACATGTTCTGTGTTATTTCCATTCCTTCTCTCTCCAGATTGTCTCCTAAAGCTACTAACATCTAATTATTAAGTGTTCTATTATATCTCCAGATTATAATTGAGGAAAGAGAAGTATAATCTAAGAATGACAACAGTAATTTAGGATTTGGAACAATTAGATGATAGACTAACTGTTGAACAGGAGATAGATGTCTTAAGTCCAGGTATCAATACTTCATCTTATTTACCAGGTCCTCCAGGTAGAGGATAAAAACCACACACATACTCAAGCAGGTATTTCCCTAAGCCCTTCTGGGCGTCACTCTGGCTACCAGGTGGCTTCATCTGGCCACTCCTGTTTATGACCATGAATGTTGACCTTCAATCTGCAGCAATTCCTCCAGCACCATAATATAAATCCTCACAGAGAAATGAAAAGGAGCTCTGACCAACTAGTTAAGAAAACCTGATCTAGAACCTCTCCTCGCTTTATCATTTTGTTAAGTTGGCAGATAAGCCCCAAATTCTAACCACCTCCTTGAGTCACATTTCTTTTGCAAACTCCTGTGCATATGTGTGTTTAAATCTGTTCTATTTATGCCATTACTCTTTTATCAGTTTGATTCACAGGCCTTGGTCACAAACCTAAGAGGGTAGAAGAGCATTTTTCCTCCCCTACAGATTCAATTTCTATTAGTCTTTAGTAAAACCACTTCATTTTAGAACAAGTAGGAGGCATAAATTAATAAAAGAGTGTTAAGTGCTATGCGCTGAATTAAGTTCTAGGCAGCAGTATATGTAATTTCGAGCACTGAAAAGAATCATTACTCTGGTATAGAAACATGGAAGAACATAGTGTTCAAATTCACTAGGACTCTAGGTCAGAGGACCAAGAATTCAGAAAATTTTGCCATTTAAAGTTTCATAGTTCTTTCATGATCCATATACTCCACTTCTTTACCTAAGGAGTTATTGTAGGGTTCCTATTTTCTGTGGCCAACAGTACAGTGTCTCGGGGGGAAGACAGGTACATTTAATATAAACATTTTTTTAAAGCCCTGTTTTTACCCAATGGACTTAATTTCTCACTAATACAAGGAAATTTCCTCTCCCATCAAGTGAGTCTCCTTGGCTCACCCATGCTCATTTCCTACTCCTAGTCCTCCTTTAAGCTGAAACACACCACCTCGCCTTTATCTCCACCCAGCACCCTTTTTCCTGTTCCCTACTTAAACCCAAGTACTATCTTTGAGGATAGGGGAAGCCCCATCTCCTTCCTGCAGACTTCCCAGTCCTCCTCCCACCCTTCCTCAGAATTCTGTTCTTGAACTGAAGTCTCGTCTTTAATGTATAAATGCTGTCTCCCCAAATGAGATTAGATATTCCTCAAAGGCAGGAGTTTTTTTTTTTTCTTTATTTTGTACAGAACAGTTCTCTACATCAAGGTGACTAATGAATGCTTATTAAAGTTTTCCCATTTGTCAACTCTCCATATGCCTGCAGTATGTTAGATGTTGGGAATAAAACGGTGACATTTACATAGTTCTGCCTCTTGCAGGCTGTTTACATGCAAAGGCTACAAACCTGCAGTAGTGTTTGGGCCAGTGCAGTGTTGAAACTGTCCTGAATTAGAATACTTCTAAGCTAGGCATTCACTCTTAGGGTCACATATCTGTTACTCCCTCCCATTCAGCTTCAGTAATTTATGTTACCTTCAGCCCCTTGTGAAACACTCTTAATTTCACAACTTTTAACTTACAAGGAATAAATTCATTCTTAAAATACAAGGCTCTTCGCATGTGAGGTACTGATTATTTACTACTGCCAAAACTTTCAACATCATAACACCTTGAGTGGTTCTATTTCTCAACCACCGACTTAGTGCATGTTGTGCATAGTATACTTACTATACGGAAAGTGTAGTAAGAAAGGCTCATTTTAAAATTCTCAAATCCAAGGATAGATGGCGTATTAACTAATGAGAAAGAAAACAAAACTGCTCAACAACTGTTTTGCTGCCTTAAAAGCAAATGATTTCAAGCTGGAAAGCATGGAAACCTCACTAAGAGAGAACTAAGGTGCAAGAAGAAGAGGTCACTTTAAAAGAATCCATGCCTTCACATTCTGGTGAATTATATTCCAGGGTACCAGGAGAACCTGCGGATGTCAGCACAGAACTATCCTGGCAACCTCTGGAAAAACATGGAGAAGAAGGGCAGCCTCAAGAAGCTACAGATTCAAACACAACTTTTCCCCCCAGTGTTTTTATTTTTAATATTCAAAGCTAAAGGAAAGAATTAGAATTCCTAGACTTCACAGACTAATAGTTTGACATCTATCTCTAGCAAAATTCAAACTTAAACATTAAACAAGGAACAATGGGGGGTGGGGGGAAAGACTGGGGATTTCTAGGAACTAGCAGTGTGCTAAGAATCATTCATTTTTAAACTCATGTTATTTACTTTTGTGGTAGATCAGGGAATATGCAAGATCTTTACTTTTCAGCAAGACATTTTTCTCATAATGTCTTTATGGAGAAGACTGCTCTATGGACTAGAATAGTTTGATAAGAAAGGGCTGAGTCCAGCTAATTCATTAGTTCAAGCAAAATCTACTGAAGGCCAACTAGATTTCCAGCCAATATTGTACCTGGCGCTTTCATTACTTTGAATTTTAACAACCACCCTGAAAGGCAGATGTTACCTCATTTTATTGATACTGAAAATAAGTTTCTCAAGCTCACAAAGCTAATAGGTATCAGGGCCAGAGTCCAAAACCAGCCTCCAAAAATCCAGGACCATTCCTACTGTGCCACAGGTTTCTAGAGGTACCACAATCATAGCAAAAGAACATGTCCTATCTATTGTCAGTGACTTGAATGTTTGGTGAATAAACTCAGCAAATGTGTAGGTGACACAAAACTGAAAAGTAGAATTAACATGATGAATGACATAAGATGAAAACATCTATCTAACAAACTGCAAACCATACAGAGGCTTTAAGTAATACAAGCCAACAGAAAAAAGAAATTCAGATTCAAGAAATGCTTAACTGCATAATTAAAAAATTAATAAAGCCTACCTTTATTTTTGTCTCCTTTGCTTGACAGCAAAGCACATGGGGTATGGAGGTGAGGTTTTTAGTCAACTTCTGTGTATTTACTACAAATGCCAATTAAGCAACAGATGATTTCATTTGAAGATGGCAACTTACTGCACCCTGCACTGTTTGGGTTACGCTGACTTACTGAATTCAATTTTAGGCTAAGGATCTTTAGCACAGAGAAGGGTCGTGGGTAAGGAAGGAAACAAAAAACTAGTATTTATTGAAGATAACTAACATTTACTGACTCCTAGGCACCTCTACTAAGTACTTTATTAAGATTATTAATTTAATCCTCACAGTAACCCTAGGGTTAGACAAAGCATATTATTCCCATTTTACAGATGAGAAACTGAGGCTCAGGGATCTGAAAGGCTGTCAAGCAAAGGAGACAAAAATATTATTTTGTATCACTTTAGACCTTTCGTTTCTTAACTATTTTTGGGTCACGGACCCTTCTCAGACTCTGACTAAAGTTTCAGATCTTTTTTGCAGAAAAGTCTTGTTTCTAAGTTCACAGTTGGAGCGCTATTCGCCAGGTAGGACTAATGAGAAACAGGTGCGGCTTCCTAAGGGGTTGTCAGTTCAGCGTAAACAAGGCCTTGCTAACAACAGAAAAGGAGGAACCCCTCAAAATGTAATGAGCTCCCTGTCACTGAAGTGTTCAATCAAAATGTGGCTGGCCTGTCAGGAGTGCTATAGAGGAGATAATAAAATGGATTGGAGGTTGGTCTACAATTTTAAAGCACCCTTTTGTTACAAGATTGTGTGAACCTAAATAAGTAATGCTTATAATTTTTGTTTAATGGCAAAACAAAATTAAAAACTGAAATTATTCTTCCAGACTATGCTCCTTGAAAGCAGAATGCATAAATAATGTTATTTCCCATCTATTTATGATAGCCATATTAAGTGCTTGAAAACAGCCTCATCCAAAGGGAAAAAGAGCCAACTGTTGATCTTGGTTTGATTTATACTTTGTCATAATACAAGTAGATTCCATATTCCTCTCAATTCTTATCTAAAAATTTCCCTGAGAGAGCTGTCACATACACTAGATCCTAAAAAGATGGTCTTTGATAAGAACCTTTACTAGTTTACAATTTTATGTTAACGTAATCCCCTAAAGGATAGGGGAGGGGCTGGTGTCAGACCAGAGACATAAGCGAGACAACGCCAATTGTTCTGCTTTGCTTCTTTGACCCCTTCACTCATGGCAGGATCTTACCTGTCTACTCCTCTTAATTTCTTATTTGCATCATTTCACCTCAATATTCAGCCTCCCACAGCTCCAAAGAGCACAAGAGCTAATACTTTGCTCATGATATGCCATTCAGAGCACAAGCCTGACAGCTTGGCATATCAATGCAATGTTCATGGGCAAATCTCTCACCTGAAAATCTTCACTCTTCAGGTAGGAAGCAGGGTGGAATTGCAACTCATAATGAGGTACCTTTCATTGGGAAGCCCAGAACAAGATTGAAGCGGTGGGGGCTAACTGTTCTCCATTAGGGGACGGAGATGTGAGGCTTTATCCACGGCAGCGGGCTGAGAAAGGTCTCGTTTAATTAAAGCCTCCTGTAACTCATGGGTTTCTGCCATTGAAAAATCTAAAAGGCACAGCTGACAAAGACCGACACACACTCGCCATTCATCAGTCACCCACCTCCCAGATGTTCACTTACACATCGCCTGGCAGCTGCGCGCCCATGGCACGTCCGGACAGCCGTGCGGACCCCGGAGGCAGCCTGCGCTCAGGCCCGGGGCGGGTCTCCGAAGCTCCCGGGGCGGCGCTGCAGTGTAAGGGGGGCTTGCTGGCGTCTGGGCGGGCGGCAGCTGAGGCCCGGCGGGGGCAAAGTGCAGTCCAGCTGCCAGGGCAACGGCGCCGCCTTCTCGCCGGCGCCCGGCTCAGCCAAGCGGCAGCATGTGGAGGACGGGGCGTCCTTCGGCTGCGCTCGGGCTCCCGGCCCCTCCTCCTGCCGTCGCCGCCGCGCTCGCCGCGCGCTCTTCGCGGGTTTGCGCCCCGCATCCGGCCCCCAGACGGCCGCCTAGGGGCGCTCAGCTTCAGGGCGCGCCCTCTGGGAGCGGCCCACGAATTTCGGGTGGCAGAGGGTTGCCTCGATACTTCCTCAGGCGCAGGGTCCGAGGCAGGGACGGGCGGGGCGGAGCTGGGTTGTCAGCCGGTCGGTCTGGGCCACCACCCTCACGCCCCCCGCAACTACCAAGCAGCTGCCGGCGCCGCAGCGGGAACAGACCCACAAAGATCAATGAAAGCAGAAGCCAGTGAGGCATCGCAGAGGTCAATGAAAGAAAGAGCCAGGGAGGCATTTCGCTGTCCCGGCCCCTGGCCCTGCCCCTGGTCTCGGCCACCTGGGCTGCGAACTCTCCTGAGCTCCGCCCTGGTGGGAGGGGGCTCTGCCCTCCAAGGCCTCTCCCCCGCGGGGCCTGCCTTGGGACAACAGGTGCTAGGCCGCGACGCTGAGCCCACCTGCAGGGGGTCCCGCAGCCTGGCCGCGGCCTTCCCAGCTAAGGGTTCCTGCTCTGACCTGAAACCCCACTCTTAAAGAGCTAGGCCAGGGATTCCGCCCTTCCCACCTCATTTGCACCATGAGTATGCAAACCAAAAGTGTTGGAAGTACTTAAACATTTAAAGGACACATGCATTTTATACTTTTCTATACAGAAATACTCAAGAACATTTTCCAAGCTTGTTTCTCTTTCAAACAAAGTATCTCTAAAGGCCATTTTCTCACTTTTTAAAGCATTGAATATCACTGCCTCAAAACATGGCCATTATTCAGTTACACTTCCCCGCACAATCCATGTGATGCCTGCATCTGCCCAGCATGATTCTTAGCAATAGTAAAAGTCCCAAGAGAACTACAAAAGAACCATTATTTTCCTTGTGTTCTACAACGGATTATTCAATGCGAAATTCATGCTTGAAGGGACCTTAGTGATAATTTTGACTCCACATTACAGATGAGGACACAGAGGCCCAGAGTTCAGCAGTACAACGAAAGAGAATGGAACTTAAAAAACTAACAATCTATAAACTGAGACTTAGCTCTTTGAAGGTACATTATAGTAAAAAATAAACCTAGATTGCAGAAAAGTTGAGAAATGTAAGTTATACAAAAATCTAGTGCAGAATCTCTTAGATTTTAAATGAATCAAGCATTCTTATTTTTCTCCAGGCTTAAATTAGCTAAAGTTATATTCAAACGCAGTGGCCCAGAAATGTAATTTTTCTTCATGCTAGTATGATTAATGGGATTGGAGTTGGTACATCCTGGCAATCATAGAATGTGAGTATACCTATATGAATTGATTTGTCTGATAAGTATCAATTGTTTTTTCTTTTTTTTTTTTTTGAGACAGAGTCTTGCTCTTGTCACCCAGGCTGGAGTGCAATGGTGCGATCTTGGCTCACTGCAACCTCCATCTCCCAGGTTCAAGCAATTCTCCTGCCTTAGCTCCTGAATGGCTGAGATTACAGGCGCCTGCCACCATGCCAGACTAATTTTTGTATTTTTAGAAGAGACAGGGTTTCACCGTGTCGGCCAGGCTGGTCTCGAACTCCTGACCTCAGGTAATCCACCCGCCTCGGCCTCCCAAAGTTCTGGGATTACAGGTGTGAGCCACCGTGCCCAGCCAGTATCAGTTTTAATGTATACAAATTGATTATACTTACATAAAACAAATTATTCAGTTCTATGTATTTCAGGCACACCATGCTAAATAGTTATGCTCAAATGCAAGGTTCCACTTTTAGGCCTAGTTCTTCACTTAAGTTATGTAATTTTCTTGTGCTCTTCCTTCCCCAGCTTTAAACTTCTATCAACCTAGTGCTGGAATCATCCTTAGGAGACCCCTGGGTTCCACACTGAGGGGATGATGTCAGTTCTTGATGTGATCTAGGCAGAGGAGACACTTAGAAATTTATGTTTTTTACTTTCCGGTTACCAGTTCAGAAGGAAAGAAAAAGTGGGTGAGAAGGTCTCTGGCCTCCATCAAAAGAGAAACCCATGAACTTGCAAATTTCTTTCACTCAGTTTGAGAACAAACTGGACCAAGTGTTAGTCCTAGTCAGCCTTTGGTCTACAAATGAAGCGGGCCACGAGGGAGCGAGGCCTACACACCAGGCCGAGCTGCTCCTGCCAGGCTGGAGCCAGACCCTTCCTTCACCATCTCAGGGGGCCAAGGCGATCAGGTCTGGCAGGGATGACTAAGGGAGAACTAGTCTGGCAGGGATGACTAAGGGAGGACCTAGCCCGTGGCCTCTGCCATCTGCTTGGCTGCCCTCATGGGTGTGCACTGGAGAGAGTGGAGCAGGGGGGACAAGCCTGGGGCTGGTGGGGAGACGGCACTGCCACCCTTCTGTGGGCGGCCCTCTCCGCTCTCCTCTGCGGGGCCTCCCTCAGGTCCAGGCCAGTGTGAGCAGGTCCTTGCGGGTTGGGCCTGGAAAAGAGCCTTGACTTCTCTCCTCAGGGCTGCAGGCCATGCTTCTGGTCAAGATGGTGCCATGTAAGACTTGGAGGGAAGATGCGTCGAGGGAACATGGCGCCCTCTGCTGCTGCGATTCGGGAAAGCTGGCTCTCCTCCCAGCCGCCCAGCCTAGAACTGGGAGTCAGGGCGCACAGCATTTCTGCCCCTCTGTCCTCACCTGGGCTTGAACAAGGATAGAGGCGACAGGAACCAAGAACTCCTCAAACTGGTAGTGGCAGAGACCAACTGCAGGATTTTGAAAGTGCTGATACAACTTTTTAAAAGCTGGGGAATGAAGCTGGGGTGAGGAAGGACCCAGCGATGGCCTAAGGCGAATGTGGTTAGGGTGAGGGGCTCTAGCAAGTGTTTAGTGGTTTTGTTTTCTCCAGAGTTCATGGAAGTAAAAGCCATAAAAACAGCAATGATAAAATCCTGGAATTTGAACATAAGCAATCTCACCCTAGGGTCCATGCTGTTGACAGGAAAGAAATACTGAGCTGGATTGAGGATTGCGTGTTAAATAGTAAACTTGCAGTTAACAGAATCAAATCAAGGCACTCACTTACTCTTTGCTCTGTAAAGAACTCCCATTTCCAACCCCGGCCCCAAGAAACTTCCACATCAGACAGACCACAGAGGTATATAGCTGACTCCCTCCACTGGTTTCTCTACTTAAAGGAGCACCTTTAACTTCCATTTTTGCCTCAGGGAGACCAGTCAGAGCTTGCACCTCTGGGAGAAGCAAGGGAGGTTATGCCAGTGAGGCAGAAGGGACCTCGTTTCTAAAAGTACTCTAAGCAGTGAGATGATGTGACCTTGTCAGGAAGGATCCAGGCCCTGGGATTCTTACAAGCATATCAGAGAGTCAAATGTCTCAGTTGTTTTCTGATAATGAAGCGGTGAGGACTGGAGAGGGAGTTGGCATAGTTTGCGAGTGTTCATTCACATGGAGACTAGAGAACTCATGTACACTAGAGAGAGGTAACGCAAATCAGAGAAAAGATTTATAAA
This sequence comes from Papio anubis, assembly GCF_008728515.1. NCBI lineage: Eukaryota > Metazoa > Chordata > Mammalia > Primates > Cercopithecidae > Papio > Papio anubis. The sequence continues at coordinate 73,897,315 of NC_044985.1, read as the reverse complement.
GAATAGAAAATGACACTAATTCCCCACCTGCTCCCACCACCTCCAGAACTTATCTCAGGTTACAAAATAAAAAGCCAAAGCCAACTGAGCGGACAGATGAAAATTTAAATGCAAACAAGATAAACTTACTGAGGAGACAGAAAAAAAAAAATACCATTATGGGATATGAACCCTGATAGAACAGCACATAGATATGACCATTGAGGAAAGTCATTTTGAGATTCTACCTCTTCGTTTCTCATATAATAATAGTCCACTGGTCTAGGGAGAAAAAAAAAACTTTTAGTGGTTATTGGAAAACATGGCTATTTCTTACATATATTTCTCATTGATCCAGGTTTTATGTGCTAGTTTTTGTGTGTTCAATCTAAAATGATCTCTCCCAAACAGTGAACTTATCTCATATTTGCTAAGATTTTATTTGGATTTGGCTGAGAGGCCCAGATATCTTCTCTGAGTAGGCAACAGACACATTTTCATGTCAGACTCTAATTAAGGTTTTAGGATACAAAGCTTTAAAAATTCAGAAGCAAAAATGGTGTTATTGATTCTTTAACACTTTCTGTAACTCAAGACACCTAAAAATATTTCTTGATGAAGAACTAGGAGTAGGTATGAAAATGATGTCTTGGCTGGATGCAGTGGCTCACGCCTGTAATTCCAGCAATTTGGGAGGCCAAGGTGGGCAGATGACGAGGTCAGGAGTTTGAGACCAGCCTGGCCAACATATTGAAACCCTGTTTCTACTAAAATACAAAAAATTAGCCAGGCGTGGTGGCAGGCACCCATAATCCCAGCTACTTGGGAGGCTGATGCAGGAGAATCGCTTGAACCTGGGAGGCAGAGGTTGCAGTGAGCCAAGATCACGCCATTGCACTCTAGCCGGGGTGACAGTGCGAGACTCTGTGTTAAAAAAAAAAAAAAGAAAAAAAAAGAAAAGAAAAGAAAGAAAAATAAAATGATGTCTTATCCTTTGCTCCTGAAATTTTTCATGAACTCTTTTTTACTATTCCTAGTTGTTTCTATGCCCAAGCAGGCTTTAAAACCTTGTTGTGAACCTTAATGACACTGTGGGAAAGACCTCTTCTTATTTACCATTTTCCCAGTATCAAATTGGAAATCATTAGATGACCTTGTATAGGTACAGCCAAACAAGTGAAAATGTAAACCTACCAGCAGAGTTTCTGTTCTAGTACATTCTGTGCTACTGTGACAGAATACCTAAGACTAGATAATTTATAAAGAACGGAAATGTGTTTTCTCACTGTTCTGGAGGATGGGAAGTCCAAGATCATGGCACCAGCAGGTTTGGTAGGTTTTCTGATGAGGGCTGGATCCTCCAGAGGTGGGGAACCCTAGCTAAATGCTGCAAAAAGCCTCGTTTAAAGGGGTCTTAATCCCATTGACAAGGGAACAGCTCCAAAGGCCTAATCACCTCTTAAAGGCCCTACCTCTTAATCCTATCACATCAGCAACATCTGAATTTTGGAGGGAACATTCAAACCATGACAGTTTCCCATAGTATTTTAATATATATCATGATATGATTAAAAGCTCTTATGAATTAAATTTTCCAAACAGTACTGTAGGCCATTGTAGTCTTATTCATTATGTCACTGAAGTGAGAAGTGATTGACATTATCTTCCTTATGTGGAAGACGAAAATCAAATAGCCCCTCCAAGCTTCTCATTCCTGAAGAAAAAAATTCTTTAGTTTTTCTCACAGAATTTTCTTTACTCCCATTTGTCAGGCTTCTCTAGACCCATTCTGGTTCTCCAAGTGTAACTAAATGTCTGGCAACCCAAACTAGGGAACAGTTCCAAATAAGAGTTTAATGCAGAGCATGACAGTATTGTGGAACAGTATCTCCTGACCGTGTCATGTATAATCCAGTTCTGCTCATTATATTTACAACTCTATAAGCTGTCAACTATACTGTCAGTCTATTTCCTATCACTTGTTTGCTTCTTAAAGTTGTTCTGCATTCATTTGTCTGTTGAGTTTGCTCTTTAAGTTTACTGATGTACATCTGTCAGTAAACAAGCCTCATGTTCCTATACAAGATCTGTCAAAAGATCTTTATGCTGAACTTAAATACATTTTGAAATCTTTAAATCATCATTAATAGACACTATATTTCTATGGTATAAGTAGATTTAACAATCCCCAAAGAGGTAGACATGCCTGGAAATAAAGAAGCTTCTGATATTGTTGTTATTGTTGTTGTCTTTTATGGTTACCTGTATTTGTTCTACCATTCCCCCCAACCAAATTCTGAGCATCTTGAGGATAGGAACTATGTGCTCTGTGTAATCTATGTATCTTATGTACTTATTTCCAGCACCCGACATATGGAAGGCATGAAATGTTTGTGGAGTTGAGCATGATTCTTTGCTTTGGTACTTTATATCATTTAATCTCAGTTTAAACAGAGAAGAAAAGCATTACTGCTTAGGCCCATGAATCCAAACTTCTATAAGTCTTCACCTACATTTATTTTGATAACCATTTTTGGCGTTAAGATGGGGCCAACTTTTATTTGCTTACAAATGTGAATATAAGACATAGTTAAAAATCAGATAAATACTGCAGTAACCATTGGTCCAAAATTTACTATTTCAAATTTCATATTATATTGCATGTTTTGTTTTTTTACTTAGGGCATATGTGCCTTTCAATATGAGTCACTTTCCATTGTCTCACTGCCTTGGGTGTTAAAAACAATCTGTCCCAATTTGATCAAAATAGTTTAGCTTCTCCCTGGAATTATGGACTTTCATGTATTTATTAGCTCATGATTTTTAAATTAAATATTTGACTAATATACCTTGAAAGGGGGCATAGTCACATAACTGAAGACATTAGAATATTTATCCTGAAGAAGTTAAGGGGAATGAGAAGAGAGATCTGAGGGCTATTCGTATGGACAAGGGACTGTATTTAATCTACATTGCTCTGACAGGCAGTACTAGAACCAGCAGGAAGAAGTCATGGCAGTGTTGGAAGTAAATGCTCAGTGCCGCCAAGTGAAAATAGCACTCAGGCAAAAGTTTTCTCAGCAAGGCAATTTACTTATATAGAAGGGTGTGTTTTGCAGATGGAGTAATGGCGAGAGCACATTAGACAAGGGAGGGGAAGGGAGCTTATTCCTAATGCAGCTAGTCCCTACTGCTATGTCTTTCCCCGGGTAGGGTTGGACCACACAGTCTAAGCTAATTCTGATTGGGCTATTTTAAAGAGAGCAAAGGTAGGAGCCGGAGTGGCAGGGTGAGTAGTTTTGGTGGGAAGGATGGTTACAGAGCAGGTGACTAAGGATGACTAAGGACAGAGCAAGTGACTAAGGACAGAGCAGGTGATAGAGGGTAGGAGGGGGTTGTTTACTGAAACTAGGGACAAAGAGACGTAAAGAACAAGAAAGACTTTAAGATGGAGAACAAAGAACAGGAAAGCTGAACATACTGACATATTGGTTCTTTGGAGAGGAACTCAGAACTCATTGTACTTAACAATTTTCTCCGTCTTGAATTTTAAAGGAAGTTAACAGGCTAAACTTTGAAGAGGAATTTACTGTATCCTACAGCAGGAAGTTCTGGATTTAATTAAGAGAGGATTGTCTATTGGTTATAATTTAGAAGACGATGGTCTGGTTTGTGAAATGGTGAGCTTCCCCTTCAACCAGAAGTCAGGTGATCTATCTGGGAAGCTATGAGGGAGATTTTTACAAAGAAGAATAAAATTTCTCAAAGCCAAGATTCTATCATTTTAGGAGTTGTTTCACAATATAAATTCATATGCACTTGGCATTTGAAATGCATTCATCCCAGCACTACAGGCATTATCTTGACGTCTTACAGTATATGCCCTCTATGAGGACAGAGTGAGTTCTGCTGTGGTCCTTGGCTAAGGAGGCAGTTTTCAATCTTTTGAACATTTTTCCTTAGAAAGCAAACCAACTGCCAAATGTTGAATGAATTGGTACTCACGAATTCCAGATAATTCAACATAAGAAACTATCTATGTAGTCGTATTTTATGGTGTGTGATATTTCACCTAACTGCTAACCTTATTGGATATAGTGGAGAATTAACTCTAACTTAGAGATAATAATAATAGTTACTATTTATTGAGCATCTACTATGTGCTGAGAACCATAACAGCCCTTCACACGCCATCTCATTTTTATTTTATTTATTTAATTTTTTTTTTTTTGAGATGGAGTCTCTCTTTGTTACCCAGGCTGGAGTGCAGTGGCATGATCACAGCTCACTGCAACGTCTGCCTCCGGGGTTCAAGCGATTCTCCTGCCTCAGCCTCTAGAGTAGCTGAGATTGCAGGTGCCCACCACCACGCCCAGATAATTTTTTTGCATTTTCAGTTGGGATGGGGTTTCACCATTTTGGCCAAGCTGGTCTCCAACTCCTGACCTCAGGTGATCTGCATGCCTCAGCCTCCCAAAGTGCTGGGATTACAGGCGTGAGCCACTGCACCTGGCCATGCCATCTCATTTAATCATCACACTAGCATTGTGAGGTATGTATAATTTCTGTTTTAAATATGAGAAAATGGAAAAAGTAAGGTAACTTAATATGTACTAGAACTTGAATTTGAACCCAGGCCTGAGTCCAAAGCCAGTGCTCCTTCTATTATTCTGTGTTGCTTTCCAACATCTCAGGTGTCCTCAGAATGGCCTGCTAAATCTGGCCCTAGTTCTAGGCAGCAAACCTCCTATCTAATTCCTAATCCCTTAATTGTTATGAGCAGTATCCATTGTAAAGGTGTGGAGATTTGGAAAAATGATGGGTTGTCAACAAAACTAGTAGACTTCTGATGGTAGAATATTTGGCTTGAATAGGGCGATAAAGTATTCTGAACAATGATATTTTCTAGGTTTTCTGTATTTCTGGACAAGGATCTATACCATGGATATTATATTTCATATTACACGGGCAATTCCAACATACAGCCAGCCACAGAGATAAGATAGTTATAAAATAACTAAAGTGTAGCTATAAGCAAACAAACTAGTAAATGCATAATAGTGGGAGAGGACAGAAAATACTGTAAAATGCAAATAACAGGTCAATGAGAAGTGGGTAAGTTTGGATCCTGGGTAAGGCTATATGCACTCATTCCCTTCTTTCAACAATTTAAATGCTAAGATTGCCATCCTAGCATTTAAATTGTTGAAAGAAGGGAACGAGTGCATATAGCCTATGCCAAAGAACAGGTGTGGCAATGAGCATAGAGCAGGTAGAACACATATGGACGGGAAAAAATGAATCTATGAGAGAATAAACTAGCAAAGCATGTTCAACCCGCTGGTGCCAAGCTAGGGTGATTTGTTAACATAAGTAACAGACACCCACTGAAAGTTCTTAAATTGTAAAAATGATGTAAAAAATTGTTCTTGAATAGATTTAGGGTTAATCTGGCAACTCTGAGCATGTGGGTAGAGATCAGTGGCATGAACCAATCATGCCACAGAAATCCAGATGGAAAATATATTGACCTGGCCTACCACAGTGCCTGAGACAATAACGAAGAAATCAAAGAAAATGTTTTGTTTTCCCCAGCAAGTTATTTCCTCCCCTAAACTTAGTCTATTTGTGGATATTCTTGCCACTAACTACCAAGATCTGAAGCTCTTAAAACTTAATGGAACCACAGTCCATTGAGTTTAAGTATTTCCAGTAATATGAATTTTTTTCTGGCCAAAGAAAGAGAAATAAATATCCACCAATTATATATGTATTAATAGAATTGAAGAAAAATGGAATCACGTCAGTGCTCAGTAAAGCAAGGTAAAGTTATTAGCTGAGACTGTGGGAACTAAGAATTTTAGAGAAAGGCTTGTATTTTTTGAACTTATAAAAAGAAGTTTACAACACAGATTGATTATACTTGTAGTCAGAAAAAAAGTCCAATAAAATGATTTTCATTTTGAAAAGTTGAATAGAATAGTTTTGGATTACCTCTAAGAAAACCATGATCATTTTAAGGGGTCCTTAGGTGGGAATGAGCTACTAGTGCAGTTTTCTCACCTCTTTTGGCCTCATTTTCAGGCCTTCCTTCACCTTCAGTAAAATATTTGAAACAGTATGAGAATTGCACTGTTTTTTTTTTTTAAACTTTTCTTCTATTTTACTTGCATTTTGTAATAAAGAATTGGAATTATTGTTATAAGAGGCAATTTATGGATAACCCATTCTCTATATGAAAGGACACAAGGTGCTTGTTTGATTGGCTTCCTAGAGGTCTTTCTAAGAACCCAAATATACTTCCTGGTTTTGAACTAAATTACCATCTCAATTTAAAGGACTAGCCACCAATTAAAGACAGTTCCTGGGAACCCATCAGATAGTTAAATTAAAATTTTATTTCCCAAGAGAGTGGTTAGCTCAGTTCCAAAGCTAGTTCAATTCTTGAGACATTGCTACTTTATCTGATCTAAGACTACCCAGTTTTTATGTACAAGGAAGTTCAATGTACACAGTCTCTTATCAACATTCCAGACTCCCAACCAGCCTGATCTGAAAACTGAGTTTGACTCTACACATCTAATTTATGTAAAGTGATGAGAAAATAGTGAATCTAACCTCTTTATCACAATACATCATCCCAATTTGAGATTACATGTGAACAATTAGGCTGCTGTCTCATTAAAAAAAAAGCTTCATAGGAATTTCTATGATTAATATCAGTTATCTTCTCTTTTCTAAGAGCAAAATTAAAACCCATCAATATGACATAGTCCATCTTTGGGTCCTGGTTGGGGATGGGGGATGGGAGGCAGCGGATGAGGAGACAGAAACATAAGGAAACTAACATTGCTTGGATTGAATCCCCAACAGCAAAAACCCGAAACCATGAAAAACAGGTAATAATATATGCATACATAAAAGATGAAAAAACAGTTCAGAGAGCTAAGTATGTCTCTTCCCAGTTCCAAAGTTGATGTTCCTGGCAATATGCCACTGACAGAGAAAATCTATACCACATCTGATCATAATAAATAACTCAGCTAGGAATCAGCCCTGTAAGTCTATGATGGCCTAAGTGTTTGTGTTCCTCCCTGCTTCCAAATTCATATGTTGAAACCCTAATCCCCAATGTGATCATATTTAGAGATGGGGACTCTAGGAGGCAATTAGGTCATGAGGGTGAAGCCCTCAGGATGGAATTAGCACCCCTATAAAAACAGAAACCAGACAGCCTGCTTGCCCTGGCTCCTTGACAGCCCTCACTAGAACCCAATTGTGCTGTCGCCCATGATCTCGACTTCCCATCCTGCAGAACCTGGACATAAGTTTCTGTTGTTTAAGGCCACCCAGTCTGTGGTATTTTTGTTACATTAGGTTGGTGCAGAAGTAATTGCTGTTTTTGCCATTACTTTTAATTGCAAAAATACATTTGAACAGCTCCTATCTTCTTGTGTTCTCTTCTTCAAGGACAAACAAGTGTCTTGGCAGGCTTAATTTCAAAACAACCTGTACCAGTTTAAGGCTATTAATATTTCTCCCACAGAATCACATCTGATAAGTCTTGCCACTTAAAGCCATTTGTTCTACTCTTACAGCATCCAGCTAATATGCTGTATCTTAAGCCCAAACCACCTAAGCCTAATCAGTGTTACCACGTGGAGTCATGCTAACCCAAGTCCCCAAAGGCAAATGCATATTACCTCACTGAGGGAGTAGCTGATCATATTTCATAATGCTTAAACATCTTCTCCTAAAATGTGGTAGAATAGGAAATGCAAATATCCAACTTGGCTTCCCTGTTATTTGTTCATAAGAAGCCTGGCTACCTAATTCTCTAATGTCAAATTTTGGACCTTTTCTCTATCTTGTAAATCACAGCAAGTGTTAGTTACTCTGTTATCAGTGAAACTGAGAAGGTCAGGCCCTAATCTTCCATATCTTTATCAGAGTGCCTCATGCTCTTAGTGAGATAGTCCCTCACATTCAGAGCACCTCACCAGCTTGAGCTGCAGGATACAAGGGACTATACAGCAATGCTATATGATATGGTTTCACTGAGTCCCCACCCAAATCTCGTCTTGAATTCTCATGTGTTGTGGAAGGGATTCGGTGGGAGGTAACTGAATCATAGGGCAGGTCTTTCCTGTGCTGTTCTCCTGACAGTGAATAAGTCTCATGAGATCTGATGGTCTTGAAAAGGCCTTCCCTTGTCCAGCTTCCCTGGACAAGCTCTCTTTTCTTTTGTCTGCTATCATGTAAGACATGCCTTTCACCTTCTGCCATGATTGTGAGGCCTTCCTAGTCATGTGGAACTGTAAGTCCAATAAACCTCTTCCTGTAAATTGCCCAATCTCACATATGTCTTTATCAGCAGCATGAAAATGGACTACTACAGTAAATTGGTACCAGTAGAGTAGGGCACTGCTGAAAAGATACCTGAAAATGTGGAAGCGACTTTGGAACTGAGTAACAGGCAGAGTTTGGAACAGTTTGGAGGGCTCAGAAGAAGACAGGAAAATGTGGGAAAGTTTGGAACTCCTAGACCTGTTGAATGGCTTTGACCAAAAATCCTGATAATGATACGGACAATGAAATCCAGGCTGAAGTGGTCTCAGATGGAGATGAAGAACTTGTTGGGAACTGGAGCAAAAGTGACTCTTGTTAGGTTTTAGCAAAGAGACTGGTGACATTTTGCCCCTGCCCTAGAGATCTGTGGAACTTTGAACTTGAAAGAAATGATTTAGGATACCTGGTGGAAGAAATTTCTAAGCAGCAAAGCATTCAAGATGTGACTTGGGTACTGTTAAAAGCATTCAGTTTTATGAGGGAAGCAGAGCATAAAAGTTCAGAAAATTTGCAGCCTGACAATGCCATAGAAAAGAGAATTCCATTTTCTGAGGAGAAATTCAAGCCAGCTGCAGAAATTTGTATAAGTAATGAGGAGCCAAATGATAATCCCCAAGACAACAGGGTGGGGAGGGCAGTGGAGGGGTGGGGGTGGGATGTCTCCAGGACGTGTCAGAGGTCTTCACGACAGACCCTCCCATCACAGGCCCAGAGGCCTAGGAGGAAAACATAGTTTTGTGGGGCAGGCCCAGGCTACCCATGCTGTGTGCGGTCTAGGAACTTGGTTCCCTGCATTCCAGCCACTGCAGCCATGACTAAAAGGGGCTAAGGTATAGCTGGGGCTGTTGCTTCAGAGGGTGGAAGCCCCAAGCCTTGGCAGCTTCCACATGGTGTTGAGCCTGTGGGTTCAAAGAAGTTAAGAATTGAGGTTTAAGAACCTCCACCTAGATTTCAGAAGATGTATGGAAACACCTGGATGTCCAGGCAGAAGTTTGCTGCAGGGGCAGGGCCCTCATGGAGAACCTCTGCTAGGGAAGTGTGGAAGGGAAATGTGGGGTTGCAGGCCTCACACAGAGTCCCTACTGGGGCACCACCTGGTGGAGCTGTGAGAAGAGGACCACCGTCCTCCAGACACCATAATAGTAGATCTGCTGACAGCTTGCACCGTGTACCTGGAAAAGCTGCATACACTCAATGCCAGCCCATGAAAGCAGCTGGGAGGGAGGCTGTACCCTGCAAAGCCACAGAGGCGGAGCTGCCTAAGACCATGGGAACTCACTTTTTGCATTAGCATGTCCTGGATGTGAGACATGGAGTCAGAGGAGTTCATTTTGGAGCTTTAAGATTTGACTGCCCTGCTGGATTTTGGACTTGCATGGGGTCGGTAGCCCCTTTGTTTCAGCTAACTTTTCCCATTTGGAACAGCTGTATTTACCCAATGCCTTTACCCTCATTGTGTCTAGGAAGTAACTAACTTGTTTTTTATTTTACAGGCTCAGAGGCAGAAGGGACTTGCCTTGTCTCAGATGAGATTATTGACTGTAGACTTTTGAATTAATGCTGAAATGCGTTAAGACTCTGGGGGACTGCTGGGAAGTCATGATTGGTTTTGAAATGTGAGAACATGAGATTTTGGAGGGGCCAGGGGCAGAATGATGTGGTTTAGCTGTGTCTCTACCCAAATTTCACCTTGAATTCCCATGTGTTGTAGAAGGGACCCAGTGGGAGGTAATTGAAACATGGGGAAAGGTCTTTCCTGTGCTGTTCTCGTGATACATCTCATGAGTACTGATGGTTTTTAAAAGGGGAGTTTCCCTACACAAGCTCTCTTTTCTCTTATTGTCTGCCACCATGTGAGATGTGCCTTTCACCTTCCGCTATGATTGTGAGGCCTTCCCAGTCACATGGAACTGTAAGTCCAATAAACCTGTTTCTTTTGTAAATTGCCCTGTCTCGCATATGTCTTTATCAGCAGCGTGAAAAACAAACTAATACCCTATATTTTTCTTATATTTTGGATGGTATCCAAACTTGCTGAACTTTCAATAATTCTAATACATCATCTGTAATTTAAAAATTTTCGATGTAGACAATGTTCCATCAAATAAATAATTGGTCTTTCCTTTCTAGCCCTGATGTCATTCATTTTTCTTTTCTTTTCTTTTTTTGCTGGCTATAATTGCATAGTAGTAGCAATGGCAGAATTATTTTTGTTCCTGCTTTTAAAGGGAATATTTCCATGTTTTACTACAATGTTTGTTGTAGGATTTGGCAGTTAAGAAAATCAGATTAAAGAAGTCCCATTCTATTCCTACTTTCCTAAGATATTTTTTATGAATGGGTGATTTTTAGATAATTTTTTCCATCTGTAGAGATAAGCAAATGGTTTCTCTACTTTGATCTGTTAATGTGATAACTTATATAGATTTTCAAATGCTAAATCATTTATTCATTTCTAGAATAAACCAAACTTGGTTGTAATTCTTTTTAATACATTGCAGGATTTGGTTTGCATATGTATTTTCTTATTTTTGTATTATGCTCATGAGTGATATCAGCCTATAGTTTTTAAACAGTTCTCCTGTATTGGTATTAATGTTATAATGGTTTTGTAAAATGAGTTGGAAAGCACTTCATTTATTTTAGTCTTTGGAACAGGTTATATAAGATAGGAACAATCTGTTTTGCAAAAGTGTAGCAGACCTCAGAAAAAAAAAAAAAAAAAAAAAAAAGTGGATTTTTTTTTTTTTATTATTCCTTCACATTTTCAAGTTTCACACATGCTGGGTCAATTTTGGAAATCTGTATTTTTCCAGATGATTTCCCATTTTCCCTAAGTTTTAAAGTCTATCAGCATTACATTGCTCATTTTATTCTCTCATATTTTATTTAAATAACTGCTTTGCATGTTTCTCTTTTTCACTTATAATATTAATTTCTTTGTTCACCAGTGCTTCTTATATAATATTCCTTTGGTCTAGATTTAAGTTTCTTCTGCAGTTAGTACATTCTTTAGTAATCTTTCTGTCAAGATCTAAGTGGTAAACTCACTCTTTTTCTAAACACAACCTTCTTTGACATTCCTTCTGAAATATTTTAGCTGGCTTTTCAAGCCTAGACCAATAGGAATGTTCCCTTGGCTCTTTGAAGATATTATTCCTTTCCTTCAATTCCTTTGTAGGTAATCTTTATAGTTTCTTTAATATTCTTTCTTATATTTGGTGCTCTAAAATTTTATGTGTAGGTATGGGTGTTTAATTATTCTGTTTGGAATCTGCTGAGTTCCTTAAATCTGAGGATTAATGTCTATCATCTAACATAAATACTGTTCAGCTATTATCTCTTTGACTATTGCCTCCCCCCATTCTCTCCTCCTGGAACTTCTCTCTGACATATGTTGGACCTTCCCATTCTACCTTCAATGTCTCTTAACTGCTCATATTTTCCATCTTTATATCTTTGTGCTGCATATTGAATAATTTCTGTAAATTGAAAGTTCTATAAATTGTCTTCAGCTATGTCTCATTCTCAACTTAGGTCATGCTTTCGGTTAATTTTTGTTACTGCTATTTTTTTTCATTTCTTGAAATTCTACTTGGTTTTAGTTTTTGTTTTGTTTCATTTTGTATTGTTTTTGAGATTGAGTCTTGTTCTGTTGTCTAGGCTGGAGTACAGTGGCAGGATCTCAGCTCACTGCAACCTCTGCCTTCCAGATTTAAGTGATCCTCCTGGCTCAGCCTCTCAAGTAGCTGATAGTAGAGGCGCCCACCACCATGCCCAGCCAATGTTTGTATTTTTAGTAGAGATGGAGTTTCACCATGCTTGCCAGGCTGGTCTCAAACTCCTGACCTCAAGTGATCCACCTGCCTCAGCCTCCTAAAGTGCTGGGATTACAGGTGTGAGCCACCAGGCCTGGTCTCTATTTGGCTTAACTTTTTAAATTTAATTCTAATGCTAATAATATAATCAGGGTTCTGGTTCTTATAAGATGAAATAAATGCTTCTGGAATTCTTTTATACCATAAATGAGAGGAAAACTTGGGGCAACCACATTGGGAAATGCTTAGTATTATCACCTAAAGCTAACACATACCTATGATATGACTTAGAAATGATAATTTTTAGATGTATAACCAACAAAAATCGTGCACATGTACTCTGAGAGATAAGACTATCCATAACATCTGTGTTTATAATAGTTCCCAAACTGGAAATGCCTGCTAACATTAGAATATCTGGCAAATATTGTGCACTCAAGGAATGTAAGTTTTATTTTTATTCTTTTTTATCCTATGAAAGTTTTTCCATACTTTGTATATTCCAAAAATCTGCCCATCTGAGAACTAATAGCATTCCTCTAAAATACCTGATTAAATATATTTGAAAATGGCTGAATAATTCTTAACTGAAGAATTATTAAACATTTGTGGTAGATTGAATCACTGAAAAAAATTATTTTCAAGTACCAATATTCTAAATAAATCACAAATAAATTTTATTTGCCATTAATTAATTAATTAATTTGAGACAGAGTCTGGCTCTGTTGCCCAGGCTGCAGTACAGTGATGCAATCATGGTTCACTGCAACCTCCACCCGATGGCTCAAGCAATCCTCCCACCTCAGCCGCCCCAGTAGCTGGGACCATAGTGCCAACATGCACAGCTAGTTTTTTGTATTTTTAATAGAGACAGGGTTTCACCATGTTTCCAGGTTGGTCTCAAATTTCTGAGCTCAAGTGATCTGCCCGCCTCAGCTTCTCAAAGTGCTGGGATAACAGGCATAAGCCAATACATCTGACCGATTTGCCTTTATTTTTAAGAGACATACTTTTATCACACTATAATAAAGCCTTTTCTTCCTATTGAATTGCAGGACTAACTTTTTCAAATAGATATCTTGTAAGGAGACAAAACAATTTTTAAATGAATTTTTTCACTATAAATCACCAATTAACCTATTCTGTCTCACAGTTAAAAGTAAGAAAAAAAACCCTGAAGTTACCAGGTTCACTAAACTGTCTCCACCAGTCAGTCTCATTCAGTAGCTGTGAGCCCAATATATGGTTTCTGTGTAGATCACAGTGCCTTGCTTTTCAGTGCTTCTCATGTTCCCTTTCTAAGTGAAGGCTGAAAAAGATTTAATAGATGCAATCTGAATCCTAAAATCACTGGTTTAAAAACTTATACAATGCAAACATATGAGTACATGGAACTTAGTATAATGTTATTGGTTAAAATTCATGCATATTCTTTCTGGAAAATGGGGAAATGAGTCATTCAGCTAGTAGTAAAGGGCCTAGTTATACTAAGTCATTGATTTAGATCTTTCCCCTATCTTCCTACTACATTTTATGTATGTATCAATAACAATAAATAATTATAATAAATTGTATTTAGTATCCTCACTCAAATGGCAGAAATGATGTATTTTAAGTCTTCCCAGTTCCTAGTTGAGTGCCTGGTAATCAGTGGGAACTCAAGATATGTCTGTTAAATACATGAAAACTAAAGGAAGTTGTAAATATATTAGGAAGTACTATGAATTTCAGGCTAAGATCTCAGATTTGTAAATCACAGGGCAAGACTCCATTTTATAGGACTTGATATCTCCTGGATGATCTAATAAAAATCTAATTTCTACGACTATAAAATCAAGAAACACATTGGTTGCATAATGTTTACATCAAGATGATCCAATAATCTGGCGAGGTCAATCCTGAAACAGGCTTATGCATATTTAATATAATGCACTCCACTTGCTTTTTAACAGTATTTGCTTATATAAGAACTTTTGTTCTTTTATTTTGGGTAGAATATGAAAAATAGATTTACTCTCAAATATCTAGACAAATATATAATTTCTCAGCTATAAATTTACCTTCATTTTTTTCCAGGCAAGAAATATTCTTGTTAAAATATCTCCTAAAAAAATTGCTTCCATGTGCTCAATGTCTTAAATAAGAAAACTTCAAAGGAATCCTCTGATATGTCCATCAGAGCTTAAATTTGAATTGTATTTATTATTGTTAAACCTTAAATAAGGCTCTTAAATAAGCAGCTTACTATTTTCCTGGTATTTTATTAAGTAAATATGGGAATATTATCATTCCAGTTTTACTTATGGAGAACACAAAAGAAATAAATCCTTATTGCCTTACCTCAATAGTCATAAATGTAGTAGCAGAGATTACAGTAGGATTTGCTTCTCTCTTTTGTGAGAAGCACGGTATTGTTTTTGTGGCACTATTAGCAATTCTACTTTTTCCCCAAAGCTTCTTTTCATTGACTTTTAATTACAAGCTTCTCTTCTGTACATATTCAACATTATTTTGGGCCTTGTTTTCCTTCAAAAGATTTTAACTCTGTTTTTCCCCAACTTAGACTACTATTACTGAGAGTGGTTGGGGAGAAGAATATTCTGCTTAAACAGAAAGTGATAAAATCAATATGTGTATAAGCAATTTAAAATATTACTGTATTAGAATTTTAAAATTACTCATATTTACAAGACAATAACTTCTCTATTTCCTTTAAGCTATCCTAATTAATCTTGCTTATGAATCTTCTACTCTACTAGTCATAAAGAAGGTAAGGGTAAAATTATGAGAAGAAAACACATTTGCTCACATAATCATCTTAATCCAGAGGTATTCTCTGGATTTAAATGTCATGCCCTTTGCACCAGAAAGGAGCATCCTAGGTCATAATTACTTTGAGGAAACTTGATTAATAGAGATGTCAATTATAAACTAGGTGAAATGTCTACCAAAAATAAACACCTTGACTTTAGGATAGTTGATCTGAAGCCATTTTCTTCTTTCTGGCAGTGATTAGAGAATAGAACCAGTAGTCTCTAAGTCGCTCCTAGTTCCAGATAATAAACTCATATCATCTGAATATGGGTCTTTGCTTTTTGGTGGCCGAGAGGGAAAAAAGTGAATGCAACTTGTTTATCCAAAAGTAAGTCCAGAACACATTCCTATTTTAATGAACTGGCAAATATTTTCTTATCCAATAAGAGAATACTTCTACTGCTCAGTTCCTGCTTCTGCATAAGCATCTGTAATGGGGGATCAATACTGAGCTACTGCATTTTGTCTTATAACTGATTTCTAAGCCAGGAGTCAAAGGCTGATGAAAGGTCAACAAAAATAAAAATAAGGATATTTTATGTTGAGTCTAAGAGATCTCTCTATAAGATGACATGACAATAGTAAATAATGGAATGGTTATACCTAGAGTCTACTTACTTGCTACTTGTTTAGAATGTGGGCCTGAGAAGCTGGGATGTGTTGCTTATGGAAAATAAATTTGGTATGATTTTAGATGCCTATGAATAGGTATGCTACTTGATAGGGTAAAGAAATGCCTTTTAAAAGCTGGTATAAACTACATTCTGAGTTCAGGCCTACTGGACCATCCATGTAGGACTGATTAAGGCAAATAAAGTGACAAATTAATATGTCACTGTAGGAAGTGACATATTGGTAATTTCTGAAGGCAAGAATTTCCTAGCATGAGGTCTTTCTTCAAGCACCAGCACAAAGAACTTACTGCAATTCATGGAATTCTCTTTCCACTATGTATATTTTATTTTAAAAAGTTTAATTTAATGATATCTAATAATCCAGAGAACTGAGTTGAAACCCTGGTTTTGGCCCTAAAATATTGGGGAGCTTTAAAAAATGTTCCAGTCTCTTAGAGACAGTTTGCTTATCTATAAATCAAGGATTTTCTAATGAATCATCTAAGACCAAATATAAAGTTACATTTAGTGTTCTTCATCTGTAAGTACTCAATTAGATTTCATTTAAAGCAAGTATGATTAGACTTTCATGTAAATGTAAATAAGAAAATGTCACTGTCATATTATGAATTAAAAGTTACTTATCCATG
The DNA here is from genome assembly GCF_008728515.1 of Papio anubis. Taxonomy (NCBI): domain Eukaryota; kingdom Metazoa; phylum Chordata; class Mammalia; order Primates; family Cercopithecidae; genus Papio; species Papio anubis. Next base: position 73,881,091 of record NC_044985.1, on the reverse strand, counting down.
CAATTCTTATACTTTATCTGTCTTGGAATCTTTCAAACATTTATTATCCCTCATACTGAAATCCGTTTATAGTTAATATTTAGTATCTGTCTTTAATTTTTCAAAGTTTCTTCTTTTTTTAAAAAAAATCACAAATGAAGAAAGAGAGTTAATTACCTAAAACATTTTGCCTTAACATCACTTTCCTGAATCAGTGTAGGTCAAAAGTCTAGTCATACTTTCATTAAATGGGAAAGAAGTATATCCCAATATTCCAGTTTGTTTCCCATTCCATGAGTTAAAACATGAGTTTCATTTAGTCATGTTTTATAAACCTCATGGAAGAAAATAAATTTTAAAGTCTACCATTTTAGCACAGATAAGCTATGCAATTTTCATAAGAACTATAAACAAAAGGCCAAGAGACTAATATTTGGGTTTGGCATTTTGATATAGGGATCACTAAAGAGAAACATGGACGAATATTACTATGACCATGGTTAAAAAAAAAATCTTATTCTAAGCCTAGTGCCAACCAGACAGGTAGGAAAATCAGATAGGAGCAGAGTTTGGGGATATTAGAACAATGTCAAATAGCAGCCCATAAATCACCATGTTATTTACAAACTCTGAGACCATTAAATATGTAGCTGTTTGCAAAGCAACTTAAGAAATAGAAAGAAAAGATCAAAATCACCTAAGATTGAAAGTCACATCAAAACTAGATCCATGAAAACCTCAACTAAGTCCTGATTGTCCCTCTTAAATTCTCATAACTTATATCTTCAAAAATGAACTTCCCCTGCCTGGATCTAAAGAAATGTTTCAACTCTACACTGAAATACTAAAAGAAAGTATTTAATGATGTTTTATTGGCAATGACATTTTAAACTCATAAAATTGCTTTCAATTTGGCATTGGCAAATTCTAGTTCATAATAGCTTAATGTTTTCAGATACAAAGACAGCAGTTTCAGAAGTTAAAAGAACAGACATTTAGAAGGGGCCAACAATGGCTCTTAAGAACAGATTGTTGCAACTTGTCTTTTCACATACTTTCTTCATTGGCTTCCATGTATGCCAAAAGACTGGTTTTATGAGTCAATGAATTTAGCCTTTTTTCTTAAAGTGATCTCTCAGAGATCACAGAGTTACTGGCAAGCTTTGTTGGTTTACATCATGTTGGCTAGAAGAATGTGGTTACGAAGCAGTCATCAGCCAAGGACCTCAGGGACGAGAGAACTTGGAACACTGAGCTTCACAAAACAAAGGGAGCTCAAAGAAATGAGTTTCACTCACAGCCAAGTATGACAGAACCACGACACTCTAGCAGTCCGCATCCCAAGTTGAAGTAGGGCACGTCCTGAATTCAGGGAAGAAAACCAAAAATCCCCAGAAATTGAGTCTAAAGAGTTTCACTTGTAAGTAGAGAGTAGATGTTTTATATTCACGAAATAATCATTGTAAGTGATTATATAGACAGTGAGAATACAAAGGCTCAGCACAACAGTACTCATCAACCCAGAACTCTAGTGAGCCTCCTGGGAGACTTTGCCCTTCCGCTCCACCGCTGTCACCGTGCCCATATAACAAATACTGGAGGCAGGTCCAAGTGCCTGGGACCCTTAGGCAGTTATGGCACCAATATCATTTGTACACAGTTGGGTGGAGGCCAGTTGCTGGTAATCATAACTTTCCTTTACAGGGAGAAAGGCAAGTGCCTAATCCCAGCTCAGACCTCCTACCTTGTCTAGTGCCCTACACTCTTCTCTATTTTCTCAGCTTTGGTAACTCCCACTATTATCCTGCATCACAGCCCCTTGCACTGCAGCCTTTGGAATCCTAATCCCTTGCTAATCAACTTCCTACATCCTCATCTTGTCTTAGAAGTCTCTTCATCTCCAGGCTCTACAGAATCCTGGGCCTCCCCTGAGGATAGCCCTTCTCCTGCAGCCTTCTCTCCAAAATGGATAGCAACAGAAATTCTCCTGCCCACTCCTGACTCCAAACAGGGATGTTTCCCCTGCTCCTGTGAGGCTTCTGCCCTGTGATCATATCTGCTCTGCCTCATCACTTTTAGATCTGCCTCTTACACATGCTTTGCCATTCAGAGAGAACTTTGGGACCTGGGTCCACTATTTCTCTCCCCAACAGGGTCTGCATAATGCCAAGGTGATGATAGCCAGGGAGAACAGAATCAAAAAAGAAAAAAATATCTTAAATGATAACACGATACTATGAATCCCCTCAGAAATTTACAATGTAATCAATATCATTAAAAGTAATGTAAATACAGTTTGTTTATGGCAAAATACATTTAAAGTATATAAATATTTACATAGACTCTATATACAAATTCTTACCATTTCCTATTCAATAGGTGAAACACACTGTTAAATTTACTTCATATTTGTTAATGTGAGAAATACATCACCAATTTTTTAAAGGAAACTGCTTGTTTGAGAGGTCTGCATACACTAAAATGTAGGTTAAATTTTTCTTCTGCTAAAAAACCCTGCTTTCAAGACCTGTTTGGAGCATTTCATTTTAAGCCTTATATGTAATAACTAAACCTTTTCTTGTCAGCATTAATTTGTTTTAAGTTCTAGAGACATGGGAGACATAGTCTTGAGGCGAATTTATAAAATTATCATTATTATGTCCCCATTAATATAAATTTTTCCCACAATGGATATAGTCTCCCCTTCCCTCAATTATCTATGCTCATTTAAAAAAATACAATTAAGTAAGTAAAAACAAAGGTAAAAATAAAAATTATATAGAATCCATCCCCATCAGATAATCATGAAAAGTGGTCATTCCTTTAACAAAGCTTTATGAAATTATATCCATCGTTTTTTTTTTTTTTTTTTTACCATGAACAGTAAATGTAGTTCTTCCAAAAGTAAAAATGTTAAAAACCTAATATTTAACCTTCTTTTCTGGAGTACAAACCTACTCTAGATATATAGCATCCTGTGATGTGTGTGTATGTGTGTGTGTGTGTGTGTGTGTGTGTGTGTGTGTGTGTACAAGTTTAGGGAGTCATTTGTTTCATAATAATGTGATATTATTTTCAACTGGCATAAAGAGAAAATGGAGAGATTTTGAATGTAGTTCTGTGAGGCCTTGGGTACGTTTTCAAAAACTCTCTGTGCTTTAGTTTCCTATCCGGTAAAACTATTACCACCTACCACATAAGGTTGTGGTGAGGATCAAAAGAGGGCCTAGCTCAGGGGAAGTCCTTAATAAGAACTAAATTGATTTCTTTTAATGGCTGTATGATACTAATGATATGAGTGTGCCATAATACAGTATATTGAGCCATTTGTCTACTGAGGGGCACTCACTCTGTCTCCAGTCTTCCATTAGTACAAACAATGATGCAATAAACGTAACTGGGTGCATACCTTACCTAGTAGTGATTTTATTTCCATGGGATAGATTCCTATGATGGGATAGGTAAATGTATTTTTAATTACAATGGATAATACCAGATTACATTTTTGAAAGACTGAAACAATGAACATTTCCACATATATGAGAATACTCTTCTTTTTCAGCAGCAATTTTCACTGTTGATTTTTGCTAGACTAATGGCTATGACATTATATATTGTTGTAATTTTATTTGCATGTCCCTTACTCCCAGCAAGGTTGAGCGTGGTTTCATGTTTATTGGCCATTTGGATTCTCTTTTCTGCAAATCTCTTTTGCCCATTGTTTCTTTTTGGTTATTTATGTTTTATCCATTTATAAGCACTTTTGTATAGTCCAAATCTTCTCTATCATGTGTTTCAAATAAATAATTTCCCCTAATTTATCATTCCCTTTTTAAAATTTTTCATTAAAGCATAGCACTCATTTTCTTTTGATTTAAATTTAATCATCTGTCACACAGATTTTGAAATTATGTGTGTCTTGTCCTTTATAACTTCTAGGTCCTATCTTGGTTAATCAACAACTTGAAGGATGTTTGTATGTATATAAAATCTATTATTTCTTTTTTCTTTTCTTTAATCAATCTGGAACTTATCTCAATATATTAATACTTTTTACCAGATTAACAGGATGTTGGATCAGCACCATTTTAAAAATAACCCATCTTTTCTCCTTTTAATTGAAATACCATTTTTATTAAATATCAAATATCCACATGTACTGGGTCTATTTCTGAGCCCTCTATTCTATTCTTCTGACTTATCTTTTTTTAAGCCAAAACCAAGGCCAATAAGGAGGTCATGATATGCTCCAATCTGGTGAGGCAGGTCACTCCTCACCAGTTTTCCTTTTTACATTAATTATTCCATATAGCCTTTAAGATCACTTTATCTAATTCCCCAAAACCATATGCAAATTTAAATTAGAATTGTATTACATTTACTTAATTTGGGGGGGCATTCATGTTTCTATGATAATAAATATACCTAAAAATTTATTATTTAATGTCCTTATGTATCATTTTATTATTTTTCAGGAGGTCCTTTAAAATTTTTTCCTCTTTTATAGCTTGTTGCTAGCACAGAGAAAAGTATTTTTAATCTATCCACCTTAGGTTAATTTCAACCTTAGTATTCCAATGACCATTCTAAAGCTCCTCGATGTTCAAGCTACTCTTTCTCCCCATTCTTACTTCCTACTTCATTAAAAAAAATTGAAGTTATTAGCTTTCCAGACTCCTGTCTGCACAATCACACTGAATAGCCATCAATGTACTCTGAGGAGCGCAAGTTCAAATGCTGGCTTTCTCTTCCAGTGCATGTATGGTTCTTAAGAAAGCCTTAGAAAAGCAGGGGAAGTGTCTCCCTACTGCACATTTTACTCAAGTAGGAGACCTGCCTCCAGACACAGATCTCTTCTATACTCCCCAGTTAGTTCTTACATAGGCAGTCCACCTCACAGCCTGGAGTAGATCTGGTCCCTACCCAAATGGCCACAATATTGTGTAACTTCTCCCTAAGAGTGAAGTTTATTTCTACTCTTTGAATCTAGACTGCCAGGTAACTTGCTTTGGTCAGTGGAACATAGTTAGATGTGAATTTTGGGGTTTGTGTGCATGCAATAAGTCATATACTTCTATCATAAAGCAAAATGTAGCCCTGTGTTGTATACAAGAGACACTTCTAAGACAAGACAATTCAATCAGGATAACACTATGAGCAAATATGAACTAAAAGAAAGCACAGGCAGTGATTTTAATCAGTAAATATGGGACTCACACCCAAAAGCAATTTATAAAGACTTTTAAAAAATGCTAAGTATGAGAATTCACAAGGAAGATAAGTTATGAACATCTGTGTACCAAACAACTTAGCAATTACTTGCATGAAGTCAAAGCTATAGAATATACAAGGAGAAACAGAAATACACTAAAAATAAGACAGATGAATTCACTTTCCAAACTAAAATACAGCAAATGGTTAAAAAAATAAGAAATGAAAAGAGTAACAGAAACAAAAGGGACTATGAAGCTGCTTTGCACAACTCTGTGCAAATAAACTTGAAAACCTGGAAGATGAAACAAATGATTTTTCCAGGAAAACTAAATCATTCAAAACTCATCCCAGCAGACTTAGAAATTCCACAGGGGTCAATTACTATAGAAATTAATATATTATAGAAGCATAAGCATAATCAAAAATATCAAGGTTAAATGCTGTAAGATAATACTGAAATTTTGTGTTGAAATTGAGGGAAATCCTAAAGAAGAGGTTGCAAAATAGCTTAATTATTGCTTACATATGTTGCAAATATCTCCTCAACTCCAAAATGTACCCATCTCATCTCACAGAGGAATCTTTAGAGAGTAGGCAATGCTATTTGAATTGTTCCAGATTTTAGAAAAATGAAAAATTCCAGACTATAAGTTATAACACTGATGATACTAAAGCCTAATAGATTGCAAAAAAAGAATTATCAGCTTTAGTTATGAATATCAATTCAGAAGACTTATAAAATATTAACAAATTAGCACATTAAGAGAATAATATACCATGATCAAGTGAGATTCCTTCTCAATGCTTGTGTAAGAATGCAAGAATAACTCAATAATACAAAATATATTAATGTAATTTATCATATTAATAAATTTATGGTGGAAAATTTTGTTTATATTTATAGTTGCTAAAAGGAATTTAATAAAAATCAAACCTATTCCTGATTTTTTAAAAAGCACTCAAAATAAGAATTGATGAAAACTTTATACTATTATACATATTTTATCTTAACTTTAAGGCTAGCTGATTTCCTAGTGGAGAAACACTGAAGATATTCTTCCTAAAGTCTGGAACTAGACAAAGATGCCCAAAATCACCACTACTAGTTAACATGTTCTAATTGATTGCCTATACCTCCAATACCATAGAAAATTAGAGGTATAAAAATTGGGGAAAAAATATTTCTATATTTTCAGATGGTATGATTGTACACCTGAAAAATCCAACAGATACCAAATGAAAATGATTATAAGAAAATTCAGCAAAGTAGCAGGATATAAAATTATTAATACACATAAATTAATAGTCTTCATATATGTAAACAATGACTTAGAAATAATGGGCAAGTGGCCGGGCACGGTGGCTCACGCCTGTAATCCTAGCACTTTGGGAGGCCGAGGTGGGCAGATCATGAGGTCAGGAGATTAAGACCATCCTGGCTAACATGGTGAAACCCCATCTCTACCAAAAATATGAAAACTTAGCCGAGCTTTGTGGTGGGCATCTGTAGTCCCAGCTACTTGGGAGGCTGAGGCAGGAGAATGGCATGAACCCAGGAGGCAGAGCTTGCAGTAAGCGGAGATAGCTGCACTCCTGCCTGGGCCACAGAGTGAGACTCCATCTCAAAAAAAAAAAAAAAAAAAAGAAAAGAAAAAAAAAGAAATAATGGGCGAGTAAATCCCATATCAATAACAACAAATGACAAAGTATTAAGAATTATTTAAGAAATATTCAGAACCTAGAGGAGAAACTTTCTAATAAAAAGGATACAAAAGTTAACTTGACAAATGTAGACTGTGTTCTTTGACAGAAAGACTCATTATCATAAAGCAGTTGTATTACATTTATAAGTTACTAAGGAACAATAATAACAAAAAATACAGATTTTCTTTCCTGGAACTAGACAAATCAATTATAAAATTCTTATGGGGGAAAAAGTGAACAAAACATAGCCTATGAAATTCTGATTAAAAAAAGCAATAAAATTACTATTCTTTTTAGGGGTTTAAACATACTGTAATGCAACAATAGTTAAGAGTGTGGGATTGGCTTATGAAAAGACAGACTAATGAAACAGAGTAGAAAAAGTCCAGAGAAAGACTTAAATGCATATGGGGATTTAGTGCACAATGAAGACTGAATGCCAAATCAAAGTTACGATAGACTTTTAAATAAATAAATAGCGTTGGGAAAATGGAGTGGCAAGTTGAAAGAAAAGAAAGCCAGTTCTGTACTCACGCTATGTTATGGGGATACAGAAATAGGTCCAAATGGAGCAATGATTTGAACGTAAAAAAATGAAATGTTAAAAGTATTAGAAAACAACATAGGTGATCTTTGTTAGAATCATGGGAAGACCTTTCTTTCTTAAATTAAAAATATTTTTAAATTTTTTGTAGTGATGGAGTCTCATTCTGTTGCCCAGGTCTCAAACTACTGGCCTCAAGCAATCCTCCCAATTTAGCCTCTCAAAGCACTGGAATTAGAGGAGTGGGCCATGGAGCCAGGCCAAGACCTCTCTCTCTCTCTCTCTCTCTCTTTTTTTAAATTGAGACAGAGTCTCACTCTGGAGTGCAGTGGTGCAATCCCAGCTCACTGCAACCTCCGCCTCCCAGGTTCAAGCAATTCGTGTGCCTCAGCCTCCCAAGTAGCTGAGATTACAGGCGCCTCCCACCATGCCTGTCTTATTTTTTATATTTTTAGTAGAGACAGGTTTTCACCATGTTGGCCAGGCTGGTCTTGAACTCCTGGCCTCAAGTGAACTGCCCACCTTGGCCTCTCAAAGTGCTGGGATTATAGGTGTGAGCCACTGTGCCCGGCCTGGCCAAGACCTTTCTAACTATAAATCAAGTCTGGATAGTTGCTTAGTTTGTTCATTGCAGCAATATTCACAATAGCAAAGACATGGGATCAACCCAAATGCCCATCAATAATAGCCTGGATAAAGAAAATGTGGTACATATACACCATGGAATACTATGCAGCCATAAAAAGGAACTAGATCATGTCCTTTGCAGGGACATGGTTGGAGCTGGAACCCATTATCCTCAGCAAACTAACACAGGAACAGAAAACCAAACACTGCATGTTCTCGCTTACAAATAGATGCTGAACAATGAAAACACATGAACACAGGGAGGGGAACAACACACACTGGGGCCTGTCATGGGGATGGGGAAAGGGAGAACATCAGGATAAATAGCTAATGCATGCGAGGCTTAACACCTAGATGATGGGTTGATAGGTGAAGTAAACCACCATAGCACACATTTACCTATGTAACAAATCTGCACATCCTGCAAATGTATCCTGGAACTTAAAATTAAAAAAAAAAAAAAAAAAATCTGGATAGCATAATAGTCAAATGTAAACACAAGTAAACCAAACATTTATGTATGTCAAAAATATCCCATTAGCAAAATCAAAACAGAAATGACAAATAGGAAAGACATTTGCAATTCATAGCACAAACTGAGTGCTTATATGTATTCTTATATAAAAACTTCTAGAAATAGTGAATGAAAAGGCCAATTTTATAGATAAGTAAGCAAAGAATATGCACGAATAGTTCACAGAAAAAAGAAATACAAAGAGCCACTAAAAAAATGAGATGATGCTAAACTTCACCAATAAAAATGCAAATTAATATTACACTGATAGAATTCCTCAACTATCTGATTGGCAAAATCCAAAACTCCTATAGTACTTATTGGAGAGGCTATGGGGAAACAGACACTTTTAAATATTGCTGGTAGGAGTAGAAAAATGGAATAATGAAAAAAAAAAAAAAAAAAGCAAGAGATCTTGGCAGACAGGAAGCAGGACTAGATTGCAGCTCCGACAGAGCAGTTTGCAGAAGCTCTCATTTGAATTTTAGCTCCAGATTGGCTGCAAGAACAAACCTGCAATCCCGAGAGGACCCACAGACCCTCTGAAGGAAGTGGACTGATCCTGCAGGACCCAGGACCCAAATACCGTAAGTGCCCCAACTGCAGAATTGGGAAAGGGAGACCCTCCTCTCCCAAACACCTCCCCACTGGAGAGGCTGAAGGTCTGTTTGTGGGAGAAATTTCTGACTTTACCTGGAGCTGAGTCAATTTGGAGAGCCAAGTGATGTACAGTAGTAGAGGAAGCTGCAGAAAGGACCTGGGAGCTCGCTGCATGCCCTAGCAGGCCATTCCTGCCTGGCACCACAGAGATCCATCAGGAGGGTGACCAGAGGAGCAGGGGGTGAAACTCCACAGGGAGAAGGAAATCTCTAGCTGAACTTTGAAAGAATTTGAATGGGTTGAGAAGCCTCCTGGCCAGAACTCGGGGGAGGGTACAAATCCAGTGTGCAACCAAGCACTTTTCTTTTGCAGCTGGAAGGTGGGTAGCCCAGGGCAAGTTTTCAAAACTGTTATGCTCTCTGCCTGGAAAAAGACTGGGGGCTGTTGTGGGGGGCACAGTGGGAGGGAAACTGGCCCTTCGGTTTGCATGGGAGCTGGGTGAGGCCTGTGACTGCCAACTTTCCCCCACTTCTCGGACAACTTGCATGACTCAGCCAAGACAGCCATAATCCTCCTAGAGATAGGCAGCAACACAATAATAGTGGGGACTTCAATACTCCACTGACAGCACTGGACCAGCCACTGAGACAGAAAGTCAACAAAGAAACAATGGATTTAAAGTATACCTTGGAACAAATGGACTTAACAGATATATACAGAGCACTTCATCCAACAACTGCAAAATACACATTCTATTCAACAGTGCATGGAACTTTCTCCAAGATAGACCATATGATAGGCCATAAAACCTCAATCAATTTAAGAAAACTGAAGTTATATCAAGCACTGTCTCAGACCACAGTGGAATAAAACTGGAAATCAACTCCAAAAGGAACCTTCAGAACCATGCAAATATATGGAAATTAAATAACTTGCTCCTGAATGGACAGTGGGTCAAAAACAAAGATGGAAATTTAAAAATTATTTGAACTGAATGACAGTAATGACACAGCCTATCAAAACCTTGGGATACAGCAAAGATGATGCTAAGAGAAAAGTTCATAGCCCTAAGCACCAACATCAAAAACACTGAAAGAGCACAGACTCACATTCTAAGGTCACACCTCAACAAACTAGAGAGACAACAACAAACCAAACCCAAATCCAGCAGAAGAAAGGAAATTACCAAGATCAGAGAACTAAATGAAATTGAAACAAAAAAATACAAAAGATAAATGAAAGAAAAAGCTGGTTCTTTGAAAAGATAAATAATGGGCGTAGTGGCTCTTGCCTGTAATCCCAGCACTTTGGGGGCAGAGGCAGGTGGATCACCTGAGGTTGGGAGTTCGAGACCAGCCTGACCAACATTGTGAGACCCCATCTCTACTTAAAAAATGGCTACAAAATTAGGCCAGGTGTGGTGGTGGTGCATGCCTGTAATCCCAGCTACCGGGAGGCAGGAGGCAGAATCAGCTTGGAACCCGAGAGGCAGAGGTTGCAGTGAGCTGAGATTGAGCCATTGCACTCCAGCCTGGGCAACAAGTGTGAAACTCTGTCTCAAAAAAAAAAAAAAAAAAAAAAAAAAAAAAAAAAAAAAAGAAAGAAAAGTAAAGAAAAGGTAAAATTGATAGACCATTAGCAAAATTAACCAAGAAAAGAAGAGAGAAAATCTAACCTCACTAAGAAATGAAACAGGAGATATTACAACTGGCACCACTGAAATATAAAAGATCATTCAAGGCTACTGTGAACATCTTTACACACATAAAGTAGAAAATCTAGAAGAGATGGGTAAATTCCTGGAAAAATATAATCCTCCTAGCTTAAATCAGGAAGAATTAGATACCCTGAACAGACCAATAACAAGTAGCGAGATTAAAATGGTAATTAAAAAATTACCAAAAAAAGTAGTCCAGGACCAGATGGATTCACAGCAGAATTCTACCAGACATTCAAAGGAGAATTGGTACCAATCCTTTTGATACTATTCCACAAGACAGAGAAAGAAGGAACCCTCCCTAATTCATTTTACAAAGCCAACATCACCCTAATACCGAAACCTGGAAAGGACATAACCAAAAAAGAAAACTACAGACTGATATCCTTGATGAACATTGATGCTAAAATCCTTAACAAAATACTAGCTAACTGAATCCGGCAACATATCAAAAAGATAATCCACCATGATCAAGTGGGTTTCATACCAGAGATGCAGGAATAGTTTAACATATGTGAATCAATAAATGTCATTCACCACATAAACAGAATTAAAAACAGAAATCATATGATTATCTCAATAGATGCAGAAAAAGCATTTGACAAAATCCAGCCTCACTTTATGATTAAAACTTTCAGCAAAATCAGCATACAAGGGACATACCTTAATGTAATAAAAGCCATCTATGACAAAGCCACAGCCAATATAATACTGAATGGGGAAAAGTTGAAAGCATTACTGAGAACTGGAACAAGACAAAGATGCCCACCCTCACCACTCCTCTTCAACATAGTACTGGAAGTCCTAGCTGGAGCAATCAGACAAGAGAAAGAAATAAACGGCATCCAAATTGGTAAAGAGGAAGTCAAACTGTCACTGTTTGCTGATGATATGATTGTTTACCTTGAAAACCCTAAGGACTCCTCCAGAAAGCTCCTAGAACTGATTAAAAAAAAAAACACAGCAGTTTCCAGATACAAGATGAATGTACACAAATCAGTAGCTCTTCTGTACACCAACAGCAACCAAGCAGAGAATCAAATCAAGAACTTTTACAATAGCTCCAACAACAACAACAAAACCTTAGAAATATGCCTAATCAAGGAATTGAAAGACCTCTGCAAGGAAAACTACAAAATTCTGCTGATAGAAATCACAGACAATACAAACAAATGGAAACACATCCCATGCTCATGGATGTGTAGAATCAATACTGTGAAAATGTCCATGCTGCCAAAAGCAATCTACAAATTTAACACAATCCCCACCAAAATACCACCATCATTCTTCACATAGTTAGAAAAAACAATTCTAAAATTCACATGGGACACAAAAAGAGCCCACATAGCCAAAGCAAGACTAAGCAAAAAGAACAAATCTGGAGGCATCACATCAAACTATACTATAAGGCCATAGTCTCCAAAACAGTGTGGTACTGGTACAAAAATAGGCACACAGACCAAAAGAACAGAATAGAGAATCCAGAAATAAACCAAAACACTTACAGCCAACTGATCTTTGACAAAGCAAACAAAAACATAAAGTGGTGAAAGGACACCGTTTTCAACAAATGATGCTAGGATAATTGGTAAGCCACATGTAGGATAATGAAACTGGATCCTTATCTAGCACCTTATACAAAGATCAACTCAAGATGGATTAAGGACTTAAACTAAAACCTGAAAGTATAAACATTCTAGAAGATAACATTGGAAAAACCCTTCTAGACATTGGCTTGGGCAAGGATTTCATGACCAAGACCCCAAAAGCAAATGTAATAAAAACAAAGATAAACAGCTGGGACCTAATTAAAGAGCTTTTGCATGCCAAAATGAACAGTCAGCAGAGTAAACAGACAACCCACAAAGTGGGAGAAAATCTTCACAATCTATACATCTGACAAAGGACTAATATCCATAATCTATAATAAACTCAAACAAATCAGTAAGAAAAAAATAAACAATCCCATCAATAAGTGGGCTAAGGACATGAAAAGACAATTCTCAAAAGAAGATACACAAATGGCCAACAAACATGAAAAAATGGTCAACATCACTAATGATCAGGGAAATGCAAATCAAAACCATAATGCAGTACCACCTTACTCCTGCAAGAATGAACATAACCAAAAAATCAAAAAACAGTAGATGCTGGCATAGATGTGGTGAACAGGGAGCAATTCTACACTGCTGGTGGGAATGTAAACTAGTACAGCTGCTATGGAAAAGAGTGTGGAGATTCCTGAAAGAACTAAAAGTAGAACTGTCATTTGATCCAGCAATCTTACTACTGGATATCTACCCAGAGGAAAATAAGTCCTAATTTGAAAAAGACACTTGCACATGCATGTTTATAATGGCACAATTCACAATTGCAAAATCATGAAACCAACCCAAATGCCATCAATCAATGAGTGGATAAAGAAACTGTGATATATATAAATGACAGAATACTATGCAGTCATAAAAAGGAATGAATTAACAGCATTTGCAGTGACCTGGATGAGACTGGAGACTATTATTCTAAGTGAAGTAACTCAGTTATGGAAAACCAAACATCGTGTGGGAGCTAAGCCATGAGGACGCAAAGGCATAAGAATGATACAATGGACTTTGGGGACCTGGGGGGAAGATTGGGAGGGTGGTGAGGGATAAAGACTACAAATATGGTACAGTGTATACTGCTTGGGTGATGGGTGCATCAAAATCTTACATATCACCACTAAAGAACTTATTCATGTAACCGAATACCACATGTACCCCCAATAACTTACAGAAAAATAAAAAATAAAAATAAAAACTTAAAAAGAAAAATGGAATAACCATCAGGAAAGGGTTTCTAGAAATACCTATTAAAATTTCAGATGCATTTACCTTTATTTCTAGCAATCTCATTTTAAAAAATATATATATATATATTTTATATATACACATATACATATACATATATATTACACCCACATATATATATAGAGAGAGAGAGAGAAAGAGAATCATGAGTTTCTTAATAACAGAAATACGTTCTGAGAAATGTATTATTATGAGATTTAGTCATTGTGTGAACTCACAGAGTGTACCTACACAAACCTAGTTAGAAACTTAGGCTGTAAGGTATAGCCTATTGCTCCTAGGCTACAAACCTGTACCACATGTTACTGTACTGAATACCAGAGGCACTTGTAATACCATCTAAGTATATGTGTATCTAAACATAGAAAAGGTACAGTAAAAATATGGTATTATAATCTTATGGGATGGCCATAGTATATGCAGTCGGTCGTTGACCAAAACATTGTTATGCAGTACATGACCGTATATTAGATAGACAGTATCTGTGCTAATATGATAGTTGTACAATCAATTGCAATGTTTTTGTTCATAAAGCAAAAAATTAGAACACAAGTATCTGGCAGTAGGGAACTGGTTGAATAAATCACAGTATATCTGCATCTGCAAAAAAAGCAAAAGGAAGAGTTCTATCTACTACTGACTTGGAAACATCTCCAGAACAAGGTCTCACTTTGTCACCCGATCTCTGCTTACTGCAACCTCCACCTCCTGGGCTCAAGTGATTCTTCCATGTCAGCCTCCTGAGTAGCTGGGACTACAGATATGGGCTACCAGGTCTGGCTAATTTTTAAACTTTTTTAGTGGAGATGAGGTCTCACTATATTGCCCAGGCTGGTCTTGAACTCCTGGGCTCAAGCAATCCTCTTAGCCTCTCAAAGTGCTGGAATGGATTACAGATGTGAACCACCATGCCCAGCCTTTCCAGAATAATTTTGTTTTTTTGAGACAGAGTTTCACTCTTGTTGTCCAGGCTGAAGTGCAATGGAGTGATCTCAGTTCACTGCAACTTCCATCTCCCGGGTTCAAGTGATTCTCCTGCCTTAGCCTCCCAAGTAGCTGGGATTACAGGGGTGTGCCACCATGCTTGGCTAATTTTTGTATTTTTAGTAGAGATGGGGTTTTACCATGTTGGTCAGGCTGGTCTCGAACTCCTGACCTCAGGTGATCTGCCCACCTCGCCCTCCCAAAGTTCTGGGATTACAGGCATGAGCCACCACTCCCAGCCCAGAATAAATTTTTATGTTAAAACAAAAGCAAAGCATAAAATAGTGTATATTCTAGACTACTTTTATATAAGACCTTTTATATAAGACAGGAGGGAAAAGGATGCATTTATATTTGCATAAAGAAATACTGGAAGGATAAAAAAGACATGAATACAAACATTAAACTATAGCAACTAGAGAGAAAAAGAGTGGAAAGGCAAATATTGGAATGAGATTCCTGTGTGTTTTTTTCTTTTTTAACATATTTTTATATTTGAATCAAAGAATTAAAATGAATAAAATAGAATATTTTCTTAGAATTTGGTGCCAAGTTTTAGAGCAAAGATATCTGAATAAACTTCAGCAAAGTAATGCGGTTTAGATTACAATACAGGGAAATTGCCAGTTGTTTACAGCCAATTTGCCAACTTTTTATTAGAGTACTTTATTTTTTAGTGAGACTTGAGAACTCAAAAAATCTTGAAGAAATCCTTTATGTCAGACACTGAGAACACAATAATATGGATAGAAGTTCTTGCTCTCAAAGAGTTCAAATCAGGGAGACAAAAACATAAACATATGATTATAAGGCACAAGAACACCAAAAGCTATACACAAGGTGTAATGTGATCAACTACTCCCATTTGCCAAGGAAGGCTTCCTAGAAGAGATGAGAGCCAGGCTAGATCTACAGGATGACTAAGAGCTTGAAGGTGATCCTGCAAAGGGGGGACATTTCAAGCACAGGGAACGGCACATGCCATGGTGTTTAGGGAACTATAAAGTTCAGGGTTGCTCTATAAAGTTCAGGGTTGCTTTTTTTTTTTTTTTTTTCCTCCCTACAGGATAAAGTTTGACAGGAATAATACAGGGTGGTTTCAGGAGAATAAAAACACTCCAGGCAGCAGTTTCACATGACTAGAGACTATGGGCTGATAAAACCCTGAAAAACAAGGTGTGGACCAAGCTAGCTAAGACTGACTGGACCCAACATGGCACTGGATTTGACCTAGGTTTCACAAATAGGACCTTATTATATGCTCATTAACATACTAAATCACACACCCCCACCCCCCAGTGCCATGACAGTTCCAAGAACATCCATATTTAGTATAAAAATGGGTGGCATTGCAGATTCCCAGAAATCTCCACCTTTTTCCAGGAATTTTCATGAATATTCCACCCCTTGGTTAAGGAAACACATAAAGGTAGCAGCCCCAAACCCCCTTGTGGGTGACTCTCTCGAGTACACCCACACTCCCTTTTATTGAGGGTGTACTTTTCTCTTTGCAATTAATCTGTGTAACCTTCACTATTTTCTGACTTGTCCTTGAATTCATTCTTGCGATGGTATCAAGAGCCTGCACAGTGGCTGCAGTCAAGGTCCCACCAGCATTTGGGGACCTCCCCCAGCCCACTAGTATCAAAAGTACCAGTTCGTTAGCCTCAAAGCAACCCTTCACAACTTGGCTTTCTTTTCACCTCATTTCTTACCACTGTGGAGGCCTACAAGTTTACTGGCATATAAGATTTCACAGATAGGGAAGCCTCTGGTCCAGGGAAGCTCCAAGAGTGGCCCCTTGGAATTGTGGATGTCAAGGAGTTCTGAAGTGGGAACACTGGTGAGCTAATCAAAGTGTGGTGGCAAGAGTTTGGGTAGAGAGCAAAACTGTGACCCAGGTACATTATACTTCATAAATACTGGAAAGCAAGGCCCATGTGAATATAACTTCATTTAACAAGCAAGTATTGTGTTCCAAGCACTGTCCTCAGAGATCTTTTAATTGCATAAATGATATTACACCTTTACTTAAAATCATTGCTTCTCATGACATTTTAAATGGAAGTAATGAAACTGTGCCACAAAGAGTTAAAGAAGCCCATAACTAAAAGAAAGTCTTGAGTTTGCAGGATGGCAGATAAGAGAAACAGCTTGCTGAAACACTGAAATTCCCTCCACTTGTAAGATAATGAAGCCGGCTGAAATCAGTTGGAACCAATATGACCGATTGGAGTCTGCACAGAACAAGCCTGCTGACATCACCTGAATTTCCACTGCATGTTTCATACTAACTCGCTCTTGAATATGCACATGGGACCCATGAAGTAGCATGAAGAGGTAACTGCACATGCCTGAGGACTTTCGAGACCTCACCTTTCCTTCCGCCAATCACCTGCTAATCCCAGAATCCTCCCACTAAACCCTTTTAAATAAAATTCTTGCCTTAAAATCAGCATGAGGAGAAAGATTTGAGCTTGACTTGTGTCTCTTGTGAGTCAACTTGCAATATAAAGCTTTTCTCAAAAACCGGGTATCATATTATTGGCTTCTAGCACATTGGGCAGCAAGCCCCCTTTACTCAACAACAGTAAAACTCCTTTGATATGGTTTGGCTGTGTCCCCACCCAAGTGTGATCTTGCATTGTAGTTCCCATAATCCCTACATGTCATGGGAGAGACTCCGTGGGAAGTAACTGAATCATGGGGGTGGTTACTCCCATGCTGCTGTTTTCTTGATAGTGAATGAGTTCTCATGAGATCTGATGGTTTTACAAGGGGTTTTTCCCTCTTTTCTCAGCAGTGCTCCTTGCTGCCACCATATGAAAAAGGATGTGCTTGCTTCTTCCACCATGATTGTAAGTTTCCTGAGGCCTCCCCAGCCCTGCAGAATTGTGAGCCAATTAAACCTCTTTTCTTTATAAATTACCCAGTCTCAGGTATTTCTTCACAGCAGTGTGAGAAGAGATTAATATAGTAAACTGGTACCAGTAGAGTGGGGTGCTGCTATAAGGATACCTAAAAATGTGGAAGCAACTTTGAAACTGTGTAACAGGCAGAGGTTGGAAGGATTTGGAGGGTTCCAAAGAAGACAGGAAAATAAGGAAAAGTTTGGAGCTTCCTAGAGACTTGGAAAGCTCAGAAGACAGGAAGATGTGGGAATGTTTGGAACTTCCTACATTTACTGAATGGCCTTGACCAAAATACTGATAGTGATATAGACAATGAAGTCCAGGCTGAGGTGGTCTCAGAGGGAGATAAGAAACTTGTTGGGAATTGGAGTAAAGGTCACACTTGTTATGCTTTAGCAAACAGACAGCTGGCATTTTGCCTCTGCCTTAGAGATCTGCAGAACATTGAACTTGGGAGAGATGATGTAGGGTATCTGGCAGAAGAAGTTTCTAAGTGGCAAAGTGTTCAAGAAGAAGCAGAGCATAAAAATTTGGAAAATTTGCAGGCTGACAATGTGATAGAAAAGAAAAACACATTTTCTGGGCAGAAATTTAAGCCCGTTGCAGAAATTTGCATAAGTAATGAGGAGCCAAATGTTAATCCCCAAGACAATGGGAAAAATGTCTCCAGGTTATGTCAGAGACCTTCACAGCAGCCCCTCCCATCACAGGCCTGGAGGCCTAGGAGGAAAAAATGGTTTCATGGGCCAGGTCCAGGGCTTCCCTGCTGTATGCAGCCTCAGGACTTGGTGCCCTGTGTCACAGCCATAGCTAAAAGGGGCCAAGGTACAGTTTGGCCATGGCTTCATAGGGTGCAAGCTCCAAGCCTTGGCAGCTTCCACATGGTGTTGAGCCTGCAGGTGCACAGAAGTCAAGGATTGAGGTTTGGGAACCTCTGCCTAGATTTCAGAAGATGCCCGAATGTCCAAATAGAAGTGTGCTGCAGGAATGGAGCCCTTGTGGAGAACCTCTGCTAGGGCAGTGCAGAGGGAAATGTGGCATGGGAGTCCACACTGAGATCCCACTGGGGCACTTCCTAGTGGAGCTGTGAGGGGTCCTCTAGACCCCAGAATGGTAGATCCACAGATAGCTTGGACCGTGCACCTGGAAAAGCCACAGACACCCAACAGCAGCCCATGAAAGCAGCCAGGAGGGGGCTATACCCTGCAAAGCCACAGGGGTAGAGCTACCCAAGACAATGGGAACCCACCTCTTATATCAGTGTGACCCAGAGGACATGGAATCAAAGGAGATCATTGTAGAGCTTTAAGATCTGACTGACCCACTGGATTTCAGACTTGTGTGGGGTCTGTAGCCCCTTTGTTTTGGCCAATTTCTCCCATTTTGGATAGGTGTATTTACCCAATGCCTGTACCTCCATAGTATCTAGGAAGTAACTAACTTGCTTTTGATTTTACAGGCTCATAGATGGAAGGGACTTGCCTTGTCTCAGATGAGACTTTGGACTTGGACATTTGGGTTAATGATAGAATGAGTTAAGATATTGGGGGACTGTTAGGAAGGCATGATTGTGTTTTGAAATGTGACAACAAGAGATTTGGGAGGGGCTGGGGGTGGAATGATATGGTTTGGCTGTGTCTGCACCCAAATGTCATCTTGAATTGTAGTTCCCATATCCTCCACATGTTGTGGGAGGTAATTGAATCATGGGGGTGGTTACCTCTATGCTGCTGTTTTTGTGATAGTGAGTGAGTTTTCATGAGATCTGATGGTTTTATAAGGGGCTTTTCCCTCTTTGCTTGGCACTACTCCTTGCTGCCACCATGCAAAGAACAATGTGTTTGCTTCCTCTTCTGCCATGATTGTAGGTGTCCTGAGGCCTCCCAGCCCTGAAGAACTGTGAGTCAATTAAACCTTTTTCCTTTATAAATTACTCAGCCTCAGGTATTTCTTCACAGCAGTGTGAGAATGGACTAATATAGCCTTCATATTCAGGTCCCATAAATTCTGCCCCAGCCTACATCTCTGACTGCACTCTGTAACACCTCTCCCTTTCATAATGGCCTTTTTTCAGTATCTAGAAAGTGCCAAGCTGCCTTATGTCTGTAATGCCCTCTATCCTTTGCTCCTTTGCCTAAATCCTACTTATCCTTCTATTGTAACTTTAAATGTTACCTCCTAACCAAGCCTTTCTCCTAACCAGCTCACCACCATCTAAATTTTACTTCCAATTAAACACTTGATATATTTTCTTTCATATCAGATTTTCTCATTGTGTTTATGTATTTACTTGTTTAAAGAAGATTTTATTCCCCTCATGAAACTACAAGCTTCATGAGAGTAGGAATTATTTGTTTTGTTGAGTACTTTAAAAAGTGCCTGGCACATAGTAATCCACAAAGGCTTGTGAAAAGAATGTATAAATTTAATCCTCGTAACAACTTTGCCAAATGATATTGTTATCCTTCTTTTCAGATGTGGAAATTGAGGCTCAGAAAGGTTAATATCTCCAAATAAGGGTCTATATCCAAATCCTATGCTCTTAAGTCATATATTGTCTCCCAAATGAAGACAGGCTTCTCGTGAAAATGGCCTAGAAGTGGCATAGGGAGCTAAAGATGATAAAACCTATCTCTTGGCTTTGGCTTATGAGGTATGGACAAAGAACAGCCTCTGTTGGAGGGAACTGAAAATGAAGGTCCTTGGGGTTCCAATTTTAAAAGATGTGATGGAGTGCCCTGTGAAAAGGTTGAGGGCACAGAGGAAGTGGGTTTACAGATAAATAGGAATGAGTTAGGAGACTGGACAGCTGTAAGAAAATGAGCAAGGAGAGTAGATGAGACTTCTCGGCAGCCATGGGGATAAAAGGATGAATGCATGGTTGACTGAATGCAAGTGTACACTTAAGTATTTAGTGACTGTGTGAACAAGAAGCTTGGACAGAATTAGAGGAGCTGAACTGCCTAGGAGTATCAGGAAGTACTCAAACAGTATTAGGCTATAGTACTTACTGTATACTCCTTCAATTTTTGTGAGCACTATTCTCCCTGGAGGGACTTCTACTCCACTAATGTGGCCCATCTGCTCCTCATCAAGTTCTGGCATAACCTCTAGTTACTCTACCATCTACTGCTTCACTTCTGTTAACTTAGCTCTATCGTGCTGCAAAGGTCAGGGGCAAGAAAATAAATCATGATCAGTAGGGAAAGTAGTAACTACACAAAGAAGGCCAGGAATGAATTTTTCAGAGGATGAGTTAAAAGTTTCTGAAGCATGTTTCATACCACCTCTTACACTCTCAGTAGTAGGTAGAAACCTGGGTGTAGTCCTAGACAACTTAAAAATGTGCTAGAGTTTAGGCCTAAAAGGAATGGACATCAATGGTTTTTAAAAACATGAAAGTACCCAACTTCAGACATATATTCCATTATAGTTAAAAAGCTGTATACTTTTTACATTCAGAGATGGGTAGAAAGTGAGGGTTTAGTGTGTCAATCACTAAAAAGCAAAATATTTAGTACTGCCTTAAGAGTTGCTAAGAAAAACTGTACCTTACAACTGGAATCCAAATAATCCAAAACAGATGTAAAGTATGTAGAAATAGGCTGATAGCTCCTGAATGATGACAACAGCTGGCTCCCAGCCACTCTGCCTAGAAACAGTTGCTAGGCAGCATGAGATTTGCTCACAAATGCACTTTTCACCCAATAATCAGTATTATAACACACATGCCACTCTCCAGTTTTTCTGCTCCTGTGTAGTTTAAAGGCAAAAGACTCTGGTAAATATTATTTATGAAGGCTAATGGTCTCAGGGACAGTAAACCAGGCTAGGCTATTTCCTGCACAAAAAGATGAAGACCTTTGTCTTCTAGGTCTAGGAGTGCTTTAGAAAAGTCTGAAAGCTACATATTTCATTTGTTCTTAATTTATTTCAGGCTGAGTATAAATGTTATCTAGGGACCAGGATAATGAAATAATAGAGCTGAAACTTACTCTCTTTCAAGTTCTTTTTTTGGTTCACAAAAAGCCAATACTGCAAACCATTTCATTTAAATTCATTTAAAACATATCTAGGTAGACAGAATTTGAGAATTTGAACTATACAAAGGAAACAAAGATATAATCATTCCAGAATTTTATTTATTTATTTATTTATTTATTTTTTTTTTGAAGGTTTTAACTTTTATTAATCTGGAAGTCCATGAAAAAGCTAAAAGGGATGATAAATACAGTAATATTTTCTTATTTAAAAACCCAGGTAAGTGTATACATGTTTTGATAAGCATTGGCACAGATATGAAGAAAGATGCAGAATACTCACATTGTACTATTAATGTAGTTGATTTCAGGAGATAGCAATAATACATACGTGGAAATCATTGTCTTTTCCTTTATATATCTCTCTAGATTTTTTAACTGGCACCCAATGTGGGATATTATTTTTGGAATTTTTTTTTTTTTTTTTAATTCTATTTTGCCATTATTATAATTTTAAGCGTATATGTGCATAAATATGCAGGTTTGTTACATATGTATACTTGTGCCATGTTATTAGTCTGTTGTACCCATCAACTGTCATTTACATCGTATAACTCCCAATGCAATCCTCCCTCCCTCCCTCATGATAGGCCCCCGTGTGTGATAACCCCTTTCTGATCCAAGTGATCTCGCTTGTTCAGTCTCTAACCTATGAGTGAGAACATGTGTTTGGTTTTCTCTTGTGATAGTTTGCTAAGAATGATGGTTTCCAGCTGCATCCATGTCCCTACAAAGGATGCAAACTCATCCTTTTTATGGCTGCATAGTATCTCCATGGGTGTATATGTGCTACATTTTCTTAATCCAATCTGTCGATGGACATTTGCTGATTCTAAGTTCTTTAAGTATATTAGAATAGTGTGCTGCAATAAACATATACGCGGTGCATGTGTCTTTATAGCAGCATAATTTATAACTTTTGGGTATATCCCCTCAGTAATGGGATGGTTGGCCATGGTACATCTAGTTCTAGATCCTGAGGAAATCGCCATACTGTTTTCCATAATGGTTGAACTATATAATCCCACCAACAGTGTAAAAGTGTTCCTATTTCTCCACATCCTCTCCAGCACCTGTTGTTTCCTTGAATTTTAATGATCGCCATTCTAACTGGTGTGAGATGGTATCTCATTGTGGTTTTGATTTGCATTTCTCTGGATGGCCAGTGATGATGAGCATTTTTTCATATGTCTGTTGGCTGTATGAATGTCTCTTTGAGAAAATGTCTGTTCATATCCTTTGCCCACTTTTGATGGGTTGTTTTTGTTTTTTTCTTTGTAAATTTGTTGGAGTTCTTGTAGGTTCTGGATATTAGCCTCTTTGTCGATGAGTAGATTTGCAAAAATTTTCTCCCATTCTGTAGGTTGCCTGTTCACTCTGATGGTAGTTTCTTTTATGCAGAAGCTCTTTTAGTTTCCATCTAGATCCCATTTGTCAATTTTTAGCTTTGCTGCCGTTGTTTTGTGTTTTAGACATGAAGTCTCTTTGCCTATTCTTATGTCCTGAATGGTACTAATTTAGGTTTTCCTCTAGGATTTTATGGTATTAGTCTTAACATTTAAGTCTCTAATCCATCTGAATTAATTTTCGTATAAGAGTAAGGGAAAGGATCCAGTTTCAGCTTACTGATGGCTAGCCAATTTTCCCAGTACCATTTATTAAATAGGGAATCTCTTTTCCCCATTTCTTGTTTTTCTCTAGGTTTGTCACAAAGATCAGATGGCTGTAGATGTGTGGTATTATTTCTGAGGACTCTGTTCTGTTCCATTGGTCTATATTCTGTTTTGGTACTAGCAAATTACGCTGTTTGTCATTGAGGTCTTGTAGTATAGTTTGGTGTCAGGTATACATGCCTCTAGCTTTGTTCTTTTGACTTAGGATTGTCTTGGAGATGCGGGCTCTTTTTTGGTTCCATGAACTTTAAAGCAAAGCTTTTTCCAATTCTGTGAAGAAACTCATTGGTAGCTTGATGGGGATGGCATTGAATCTATAAAATTACTTCCTAGTGGGCAGTATGGCCATTTTCACTTTATATTGATTCTTCCTATCCATGAGCATGGTATGTTCTTCCATTTGTTTGTGTCCTCTTTATTTCACTGAGCAGTGGTTTGTAGTTCTCTCTGAAGAGGTCCTTACATCCCTTTGTAAGTTGGGATTCCTAGGTATTTTATTCTTTGGAAGCAATTCAGAATGCAGTTCATTCAAGGATTTGGCTCCTGTGTTTGTCTGTTATTGGTATAAGAATGTTTGTGATTTTTTGCACATTAATTTTGTATCCTGAGACTTCTATTGAAGCTGCTTATCAGCCATGAGATTTTGGGCTGAGACAATGGGGTTTTCTAAATATACAATCATGTCATCTACCACAGGGACAATTTGACTTCTTTCTTTCCTAACTGGAATTTCTGGATTTCTTTCTGCCTAATTGCCCTAGCCAGAACTTCCAACACTATGTTGAATAGGAGTGGTGAGAGAGGGCATCCCTGTCTTGTGCCAGTTTTCAAAGGAATTTTTCCAGTTTTTGCCCATTCAGTATGATATTGGCTGTGGGTTTGGCTTTCATAAATAGCTCTTATTATTTTGAGGTAATGCTCCATCACTACCGAATTTATTGAGCTGCTTAGCATGAAGGGTTGTTGAATTTTGTCAAAAGCCTTTTCTGCATCTATTGAGATAATCATGTGGTTCTTCTTGTCTTGGTTCTGTTTTATATGCTGGATTATGTTTTATTGATTTTGCTTAATGTTGAACCAGCCTTGCATCCCAGGGATGAAGCCTAATTTGATCATGGTGGGATAAGCTTTTGATGTGTTGTTGAATCCATATTTACAAAGCATTTTATTGAGGATTTTTGCATCGATGTTCATCAGGGATATTGGTCTAAAATTTCTTTTTGTTGTGTCTCTGCCAGGCTTCGGTATCAGGGATGATGTTGGCTCCCCATAAATGAGTTAGAGGATTCTTTTCTATTGATTGGAATAGTTTCAGAAGGAATGGTACCAACTCCTCCTTATACCTCTGGTAGAATTCAGCTGTGAATCCATCTGGTCCTGACTTTTGGTTGGTAGGCTATTAATTATTGGCTCTCAATTTCAGAGCCTACTATTGGTCTATTCAGGATTCAACTTCTTCCTCTGGTTTAGTCTTGGAAGAGTGTAAGTCCAGGAAATTATCCATTTCTTCTAGGTTTTCCAGTAGTTTATTTGGTGTAGAGGTGTTTATAGTATTCTCTTGGATGGTAGTTTGTATTTCTGTGGGGGTTTGTGGTATATCCCTTTATCATTTTTAATTAAGGCCGAATTTGATTCTCTTCTCTTTCTTCTTTATTAGTCTTGCTAGTGGTCTGTCAATTTTGTTGATCTTTTCAAAAACCAACTCCTGGATTCATTGATTTTTGAGGGTTTTTTTGTGTCTCTATCTCCTTCAGTTCTGCTCCTCGATCTTAGTTATTTCTTTTGCCTTCTGCTTAGTTTTGAATCGTGTTTGTTTTGCTTTCTAGTTCTTTTTAATTCATGTATGTTAGAGTGTCAATTTTGATCTTTTCCTGCTTTCTCTTGTGGGCATTTAGTGCTATAAATTTCCCTCTGCACTGCTTTAAATGTGTCCCAGAGATTCTGGTATGTTGTATCTTTGTTCTCATTGGCTCTAAAGAACATCTTTATTTCTGCCTTCATTCTTGTTATGTACCCAGTAGTCATTCAGAGCAGGTTGTTCAGTTTCCATGAAGTTGAGCGGTTTTGATTGAGTTTCTTAGTCCTGAGTTCTTAGTTTGATTGCACTGTGGTCTGAGAGACAGTTTGTTATATAATTTCTTGGTTCTTGTACATTTGTTGAGGAGGCTTTACTTCCAATTATATGGTCAATTTTAAGTAAGTACGATGTAGCTGAGAAGAATGTATATTCTATTGATTTGGGGTGAGAGTCTCTATAGATGTTCATTAGGTCTGCTTTCTGCTGCAGAGATGAGTTCAATTCCTGGACATCCTTGTTAACTTCCTTTCTGTCTCTGCTGTTCTGTCTAATGTTGACAGTGGAGGTTGAAGTTCCCCATTATTATTGTATGGGAGTCTAAGTCTCTTTGTAAGTCTCTCTAAGGACTTGCTTATGAATCTGGGTGCCCTGTATTGGGTGCATATATTTAGGATAGTTAGCTCTTCCTGTTGAATTGATCCCTGACCATTATGCAATGGCCTTTGTCTCTCTTTGATCTTTGATGGTTTAAAAGTCTATTTTATCAGAGACTAGGATTGCAACCCCTGCTTTTTGTTCTCCATTTGCTTGGTAAATCTTCCTCCATCCCTTTATTTTGAGCTCTATGTATGTCTCTCTGCGCAGAGATGGGTCTCCCTGAATACAGCAGACTGGATGGGTCTTGACTTTATCCAGTTTGCCAGTCTGTGTTCCTTTTTTCATTGTGAGCATTTAGGTCCATTTACATTTAAGGTTGGTGATTGTTGTGAACTTGATCCTGCCATTATGATATTAACTGGTTATTTTGCTCGTTAGTTGATGCAGTTTCTTCCTAGCCCTCGATGGTCTCTTTACATTTTGGCATGTTTTTGCAAATGGCTGGTACTGGTTGTTCCTTTCTCATGCTGAGTGCTTCCTTCCAGGGTCTCTTTGTAAGGCAGGCCTAGTGGGTGACAAAAATCCTAAGCATTTGCTTATCTGTAAAGGATTTTATTTCTCCCTTCACTTATGAAACTTAGTTTGGCTGATATGAAATTCTGGGTTTTAAAATTCTTTTCTTTAAGAATGTTGAATATTGGCCCCCACTCTTCTGGCTTGGAGAGTTTCTGCCTGCAGAGATCTTGCCAGAGTCTGATGGGCTTCCCTTTGTGGGTAAACTCCGACCTTTCTCTCTGGCTGCCCTTAAGATTTTTCTTCATTCAACTTCTTGGTGAATCTGGTACTATGTGTCTTGGAGTTGCTCTTCTCGAGGAGCCATTCTCCTTTGTATGCCTCCTCTGTATTTCCTGGATTTAAATGTTGGCCTGCCCCTACTAGGCTGGGAAGTTCCTCCTGGATGAGGTCCTGAAGAGTGTTTTCCAACTTGGTTCCATTTTCCCTCACTTTCAGGCACCCTAACCAGACGGAGATTTTATCTTTATTAATCCCACATTCTCTCTTTGTGGTTTTGTTCATTTTCTTTTGGTTTCTTTATTTCTATCTATTTGATCCTTTGACCGCTGGAACTCTTTTTCTTCCAGTTGATCGAAGTTGCCATTGAAGCATTTGCCAATGATTTCTCAGGTTGCATTCTTTTCTATTTGCTTTAGGACCTTTTCTCTGTATTACCTTGTCTTAGCTGGGTTAATTTCCACTTTTTCTTTTTAAGATTTTAGTTTTTATGCTTGGTATCACCTCCTTAATGCAGAAATTTGATGACTGAAGCCTTTTCTCTCTATCTCACAGTTATTTTCCGTCCAGCTTTTGATCCATACATGGCGAGCTGCGCCTTGCCGGGGAGATGTGCTCTTATTTTTGAATTTCCAGCTTTTCTAAGTTCCTGCTTTTCCCTCTTCATCTTTGTGGTTTTATCTGCCTCTGGTCTTTGATGATGGTGGAGTGTACTGACATGGGGTTTCTTGGTGTAGGTGTCCTTCCTGTTTGATAGTTTTCTTCTAACAGTCAGGACCCCTAGCTGTAGGTCTGTTGAGATTGCTTCTGAGGTCCACTCCAGACTCTGTTTGCTCTGTATCAGCAGCAGAGGCTGCAGAAGATAGAATATTTCTGGAACAGCGAAAGTACCTGTCTGATTCTTACTTTGGAAGCTTCCTCTCAGGGGTATACTCCACCCTGTGAGGTGGGTGGTCAGACTGCCTCCCTAGTGGGGATGTCTCCCAGTTAGCTACTTCCAGGGGGTCAGGGACCCACTTGGAGCAGGCAGTCTGTCCGTTCTCAGATCTCAGCCTCCGTGTGTTGGGAGCTCCACTGCTCTTCAAAGCTGTCACTGTGACAGAGCCGCTTATGCCTGCAGAGTTTTCTGCTGCTTTGTTGTCTGTTGTGTAGCTTTCGTGTCCTGTCCCCAGAGGTGTGGAGTCTCAGTTGAAAATGCAGAAATCAATCGGTTCTCTGTGTCGCTGGCTACTGGGAGCTGGAGACTGGAGAGCTGTTCCTATTCGGCCATCTTGCTCCGCCCCTCTCATTCCAGAATTTTAAAGTTTTCCTTTGTTTTATATTTTCTTACTGCTCATCAAAAATTTGAAGTTCAAATTTTTATAGATTCAACCATTTTCCACACAAAATTGACATTATTAGGATAAAGCAAAGCTGGATTGCCTAGCTTATGGATGATATGGATGACATAATATGACAATTTTGAAAGTTTGATGCTAGTAATGTGCTCAACAATACAAAAAATAAAAGGTAAACATATGATTGTCCCTGTTCTGAATGAAGTGCATTCTGCTACATCAACACATTTACTGGAAGTACTACCTTCAGCACTTCCAAAAGCAATCTTTTCCTCAAAGGAGCTTTTGCCATATTCCCATTTTTGCCAAAAGCACCTGGTCCTTCAGACTTAAATCTTAGAGTCATAATTGCTTCCTGCACTACATATTCTCCAAAATCTAATAACCAAATCTTGGTTTGTATCCCTTTTACTTTCTCTTCTACTAACCCATTCCATCTACTAATGCTTTTCTGTATTTACTTTATTCTATTTTCCAGAAAAGAATACAATTTCTCTATTTCTCATAGTTTAATGTGGGAGATTGGTCAGAGTGGTGGGAGAAACTATAGGGAAAGGAGCAGGCCTTCTGAAAGGTCCGAAGGCTCTGGCTCTGCATGGCTTTGGGGGAGAATAGCTGAAGGCAGCTGTTCTCTGACCCTGAGGCAGAGGGCAAGGAGTAGGTACAAGGAAGTGTAGGGGAATTTATCTGAAACAGGCTTGTTTACTTATGTTGTCCAGAAACCAACCTTTGATCATCTGCGTGCGTGACTGCTCCCTAAAAGTGGGAACAATAATGTTAATTACCTGCAGATTGTGTTTGCTCCAGGCTTTTGGCATTATGTCTGTGCTGAACGAAGCAAGCAGCTCCAGCTTATGGAGACTACTCACTCTTGGGCTGCTAGTGCCGGGCAGTCCCCTAGCTGCTCTTACACTTCATACCTGTGTCTGAGTACTCCTTTCATCCATTGCTTGGCCAGGGTCTGTGGGATGGACCTGGCAGTTAAAGCTGACATTTTTAAGTTTGGAATTAAGATGATTCAATCTTAGCCCCTTAGCTGCCTAACAAACTTTCTGATTCTAGCCACTCTATCCCTTCCTCAAAATTCCTGGCACATAGTAGACACCCATATATTTATTTGTTCACATGTAGTAGACACCCATATATTTACTGGTTCCTTAGAAGGAAGACACCAAATAAATACATCGTTGTCTACTACATGCCAGGAATTTTTGTTTCACCTGGAATGCCCCTAATGCTTTTGTTTCTAATCAGTCTCAAATTTAGTTACCCCATAAAACTGTTCTAAATTCCCACTTTCTCCATGGCACTTTCCTCACTCCTTCAAACTCATACCAATGATGAGAATGCCCCAACTAGTATCTTTCAAGTAAATTGGCATCTTCATGTGTTCTAGAATGCTAGTCAATCAAGAATCTTAAATTATGAAGAGTTCATGTTTGTATAGTGCTTATTCTGTACCAAGCACTAATCTACATACTTTACATCTATTACATTTAAATATCACGACTTCTTGAAATAGATACTATTATAATCTCTATTTTTCAAATGAGGAAATTGGAGCATGGAGATGCTATATGATCTGCCCAAGGTCACACAGTAAGCAGTAGAGCTGGGACTCAAACTCAGACAACACTGGTTTCAGAACCCATGCTCTAAACCAATAATCCTTATTATGAGTTCCTTCCAGTTTTAAAATTTCTACACATTATTTGGCCAACCCCATCATTTGACTGAAGAGAAACCAAGGAGGAGAGAGATTCAGTGACCTGCTGAAAGTTGCATAACACAGAATTTTTCAAAATTTAGTGTGCATATAAATCACGCAGAGATCTTTAAAAATGCATACTCTAATTGAATAGGTATAGGATGAAGGCTGAGATTCTACATTTCAAACAAGCTCCCACATGATACTGATTTTACAAACCATGTTCCACACCTTGAGTAGCAAGAACAAAGGGAAATGCTAGCTGAGACTGGAACTCAGTTCTGATTTACAGCATCCAGTGCATCTGGTACAGTAGGTAGGAGGGAGAAAATGTGAGTGAGAAGTTACTGGGAAAAAATCTACCTCATTTTCAATCACCCTAAATTTATTCATGCCGAAATAGATAACAAATTCACCTTTTAGTAATCCAAATACTAAACATAAAAAAGTTGCTTAAAATGTTTTTGATTATTTAAGTAGTGACAAATGAATAGTAAATAAGATGCCTTCAATGAAGACTCTGTTAAAATTTTAAATCCTGAAAGTTCCTGAAATTTAAATGATCCCATAGCTTTGAAGAGTTATAATATCAATAATTCTCCTTATAGGAATATATCATAATAAATGCTCCAAACAAAGAAAAATATTTATGCACACTGATACTTATCACTGTTCATAATCATTTATAAACAACTGTAACCAACTTCAGTATTTAACAATATAGAATAGTAATACAGAAAGATGCACCCTTGGGAAAACATAGATTAACAAAATAGATCTAATTTCACTTAACAGAAGGATAAATTAAAACACACACATTTAAAGTTAACTTCCCTGCAGAGACTTAAATAACCATTGGCGATCTGGGAATAGGAAATAAGCTTCTTATTTTTAAATCCATCCTATTTCACTATGCCTTTTAAAATTTAAGAATTTTCTAAAAATATTAAAGGTTTTATTACTGGCTTCTGTGTAAATAATTACAAGATGTAATGGTTATAATAACCTTATGACATTAAGTATTAAACTAAAAGATACCCATGTTATAAATACATTTTTAAATCATTCAACACCTTTGGTAATAAATAAATTTATTACCAAATAAAGGTATTACATAAATACATTTTTAAGAGCATTTAATAAAATATCAATAATTGATAAACTTAAACCAACCAGTTCTATGTTAATCCTTTCTCAATTTGTATAGTTTATTTTAAAGCTATATCCCACAAAGCATCATTCAATAAAACTATTGCATCCCTGGTCCCAGGAGTAACATCAATTTCTAGCAGGGTTCACCTTTAACAGTAGTATTTTATATTTTCAATGAACAAGACCCCATATAAGTTCAAACACCTTTCCTATGTACTGTGTCTTCTAATTCTGTTTTTAGTTCATGGGTTTCATTTGTACACTCTCACTAACCAGTCCTAATGCTACAACTATTTTTTAAAAATTGACAAAAATTATATATATTTATGGTGTACAACATGATGTTTTGAAGTATGTATACATTGTGGAATGGCTAAATTAAGCTAATTAACATATGTATTACCTCATGTATTTGTGATGAAAACACTTAAAATCTACTCTCTAAGCAAATTTCAAGTGTATGACACCTTTTATTAAATACAATCACCATAATGTACAAGAAATCTCTTGAATTTATTTCTCATAACTGAAATTTTGTGTCCTTGACCAACATTTCCCCAATATCCACTTTCTACAGCCCCAGACCCAGCCAGCCACCATTCTGCTCTCTGCTTCTATGAGTTCAGCTCTCCTAGAGTCCACATTTAAGTGAGATCATGTGGTTTTTGTGTTTCTGTGCCTGGCTTATTTCACTTAACATAATATCTTCAAGGTTTATCCATGTGATTGCAAATGGCAAGACTATCTTCTTTTTTTAAGGCTGAATAGCATCCATTCATCTGTTGATGGACACTTAGGTTGAATCCACATCTTGGTTATTGTGAACAGTGCTCAATGAACATAGGGGTGCAGATATCCCACCAACATACTTTCCTTTGCTGGATCATATGGTAGATCTATTTTTTGAGGAACCTTCATACTGCTTTTCATGCTAACTTACATTCCCAGGAACAGTATATAACAGTTCCCTTACCTTCCACACTTACTCATCTTTTTGATAATAGCCATCCTGATAGGTGTCAGGTGATATCTTATTAGAGTTTTAATTTGAATTTCCCTGATGATTAATGACGTTCAGCTTTCTTTTTTTCATATACCTGTTTGGTCATTCATATGTCTGTTTTGAGAAATATCTATTCAGGTTCGTTTGCCTTTTTTTTTTTTTTTTTTTTTAAGATGGAGTCTCACTCTGTCGCCCAGGCTGGAGTGCAGTGTTGTGATCTTGGCTCACTGCAAGCTCCACCTCCTGGGTTCATGCTATTCTCCTGCCTCAGCCTCCTGAGTAGCTGGGACTACAGGTGCCCACCACCATGCCCAGCTAATTTTTTGTGTGTGTTTTTAGTAGAGATGGGGTTTCACCATGTTAGCCAGGATGGTCTTGATCTCCTGACCTCGTAATCTGCCCACCTTGGCCTCCCAAAGTGCTGGGATTACAGGCCTTTTGCACATTTTTTAATTGGCTTATTTGCTTTCTTGCTATTGAATTGTTTGAGTTGCTTATATATTTTAGATATTGACCCCTTATCAGATGCATGATTTGCAAATATTTTCACCCATTCTGTAAGTTATCTTTTCACTCTGTTGATTATTTCCTTTATGTGCAGAGCTTTTTAGTTTGATGTAATCTCATTTGTCTATTTTTGCTTTTGTTGCCTGTGCTTTTAAGGTCATCTCCAAAAAAATCATCCCCCAAAGCAATGTCGTAGAGCTTTCCCCCTGTGTTTTTTCCTAGTAGTTTTGCAGTTTCAGATCTTATGTTTAAGTGTGTTTCATCTATTTTGAGTTGATTTTTTATATGGTGTGATCTAAGGGTCTGATTTCATTCTTCTGCATGTGGATATTCAGTTTTCCCTACACTATTTATTGAAGAGATTGTTCTTTCTCCCATTGTGTATGCTTGACATCTTTGTCAAAAATAAATTAACTATAAAGGCGTGGATTTATTTCTGGGCTGTCTATTCTGTGTCTGTTTTTAATGTCAGTACCATGCTGTTTTGATTACTGTAGCCTCATATTATGTTTTGAAATCAGACAGTGTGATGCCTCCAGCTTTGTTCTTTTTGCTCAAGATTGCATTAACTCTTCAGGGTCTTTTGTGGTTCCATACAAATTTTAGTATTATTTTTTCTATTTCTGTGAAAATTGTCATTGGAATATTGATAGGGATTATGTTGAACCTGTAGATCACTTTGTAATATGGACATTTAACAACATTAGTTCTCCTAATCCATGAACACAAGATATCTTTCTGTGTCTTCGATTTATTTCATAATGTTTTATAGCTTTCAGTGTACAGATCTTTCACCTCTTTGATTAAATTTCTTCCTATTTTTTGGTAGCTACTGTAAATTGGTTTTCTGGATTTTCTTCAGATAGCTCATTGTTAGTATACAGAAATGCTATAATTTTTTATATGTTGATTCTGTATCCTGCAAAATAACTTAATTTATTTTTAGTGCAAATTTTGTTTTGGTGGAGTCTTTAAGGTTTTCTATATGTGAGACTGTTGTGATATAGAAAAACCCGAGTGTTTTTCCTACTCTCTACTTTCACACAGTCACTCAACACCTCTGACGTCAGATGTGTGGATATTTTTTTCCTCTACATACCAAGCAATTTTCTGGCAGATTCTGTGGCAGACACCAGCTCTAATTCAGTTTAATTCTGATACTGTCCCACAGGAGATAGTATCAGATCCCACAGGTTAAGGGTTTGATCCTACAAGACTGCCCCAACTTCAGATGCCGACTGCAGACCCCAGGCTGTGGCCTGATCAGCTGACTATAAATTGGAGTTCCAATGACTCCCACCTTGAATTCTATTAATTTGCTGGAGCAGCTCACAGAACTTGGGGAAACACTATATTTACCTCCACTCATTTACTATAAAGAAAGGATACAAAGAGCCAGATGGAAGAGATGCATAAGGTAAGGTATGTGGGAAGGCACATGGAGCTCCCATACCCTCTCAAGTCACTTCACCCTCCAGGAACCTCCACTATCCATTCTGCTATCCAGAAGCAGTTCCCCAAACCCCATAGTTCAGGGATTTTTATGAAGGTTTCATCATGTATGTATAATCAATTATTAACTCCATTTCCAGCCTCTCTTCCCTTTCCTGATAATGGGGAATAGAGGAGTGAAAGCTCCAATCTTATAACTATGGCTTAGTCTTTCTGGTGACCACTGCCCATCTAGGAGCCCACTAAGAGTTGCCCCATTAGAACAAAAGATGCTCCTATCACCCTGGAAACTACAAGGGATATTTAGGATTGCTGTGTCAGGAACCAGGGTCAAAGACCAAATATTAGAACAAAAGATTCTCCTAGCATCCCTATCACTCAGGAACTTACAAGGATTTTAGGAGCCCTGTTCCAGGGAATGGGGGCAGAGACCAATACATATATTTCTTATAATTTCACAGCCTTCACTCTGGTCTCCGGCCATGGACCCCTTACAGCAAAATGATCATATCTATCTGAGCATTTATATTTAGTGTCACATTTATACGACAGATATAGCAAATACCTAACATTTGGAGAACCCAGTGTAGGGTAGGGGTAGATTTAAAGAAACAATGAATTTTCCCTAAAAATCCATTATATACAGTTTCATATTCTGGCCCCAATTTGCTTATTCTCTTTCTCTGTTGATCTACCGCTGTTTGTACCTTATGATAAACTTGTGCAGAACTATTTAGCATAGGAATAAACTGATGGCTAGCTAGGTCCAGGTCCTTCTCAAGCCAGTCATTTTCTATAGATATTACATCCTAAGGAGGCTTTACTTCAATCTCTCTGTACATTTTTTTTTTTTTTTTTTTCCGAGACGGAGTCTCGCTCTGTCGCCCAGACTGGAGTGCAGTGGCGGGATCTCAGCTCACTGCAAGCTCCGCCTCCCGGGTTCACGCCATTCTCCTGCCTCAGCCTCCCGAGTAGCTGGGACTACAGGCACCTGCCACCTTGCCCGGAGAGTTTTTTGTATTTTTTACTAGAGACGTGGTTTCACCGTGTTAGCCAGGATGGTCTCAATGTCCTGACCTCGTGATCCGCCCGTCTCAGCCTCCCAAAGTGCTGGGATTACAGGCTTCAGCCACCGCACCCGGCCTCTCTGTACATTTGATCATCAATACGGTATTATCCTAAGACTTATTTACATGAGGTAGTTGAATCTTACCAACAACACCTATATTCCACTATACTGCAGGGGCAGCAGAAGAAAACCAGCATGATTTAGCTTTTTAAAATTTTTTGCACTGCAACTACTCTATGTATCTACTAAATTAGAAACTTGCATCTAACTAAAATGATATGTTTGAATATGGCTGGCTTGATGAATGAAAAGATTAGAATTTGATGTTCTCTGTCTCCAATGTGTCTTCCTCCTTATTTGTTCCCAACATCTAACTTTCAATTCTAGTATTAGAAAATTTCCAGGTCAAGGCCTTTTCCCCAGTTAAAATTCAAATACCTTAGAGACACTAAGACCTAGTCATCAATTATTACACTCCCTCTTTGAGAAATTGAGAAGGAATTTCAGTAGACGGGTGAGAAAAAAATACCTGGAATGAATGATAAGAGTACTAGTTATAAAAACAGTTTATAAAATCTCTCTGTATGATCTGTGATAGGTCACTTAGCCTCCCCTGGTTTCAGTTTGTTCATCTGTAATATGAAAAAATTGAACTAGAAGTCTATTCCTGTTGTAACATACTACATCTTCAGGCCCCAAACTCAGCCCCATTTACAAGAATGAATAAGCATAGTAAAATAGAAGAAGGCCCCTGTAAACCAAGTAACCACAAGATAGAAAAACATCCTGGGCTGGATGGGAAGGGATCTCTTAAAAGGAGGAGAGGCACTCAGAGGAAGAAGAAGGACAGAGAAGGTTCACAGTCATACCTAGAGCCAGTTCTCTTTAGAGATAGGTCTATCTTTGTGAGATTATTCATGTAGGTATTCTGAAGGTCCTGCTAGCTATAGGATCTTCTGATCATGGTGACTTACACAAGACTCACATCTCTCTACCTCTCCACTTGTCAGGTTTGGTTACTTGCTAATATTATTGCCTCTGTTTTCTTCTCCAACAGATGCTGAACCCCACCAAGAAGAACATTAGACTATACCATGCCCACATTAATTACTTTCCCCCTCATCACCTTAGAAAATCCTTTCATTTTTCAGTATTGTGTGGACACCTGTGAGCTGGTTGTTTTGAAAAAGGAAAAATCCAACCAATTAAAACGGACTGCTCTATTAAAGAACATAACATGATCATGGCAGATGGCAAGTATTTATTTGTTTTTAAAAATAAGTATGTTGAGGGATGGGGGTGATTCTGACTATCAGATATTTTACAAAGATATTCAGAAAATCATTTATATTTTGTCTGTGAATAAATTTTAATTACACAAATAATTTATGGGTCCAATTTTCTAATTGAAATCTTCCAGCATAACTTTTCACGGTTGCAACCACACTTTTATAGAAAAAGTTTAGATGTAATCCAGACATCCATAAATAAGGAATTAAATTATAAGGCATCGGTAAATGGAGTACTCTACAGCTATTAAAAAATGAGGCAGATGTACATGTACTGATTTGTACAGAAGCCAAATATATGTCAGTTGATGTACATGTACTGAATTCTAAGACACTGAAATATATGCCAGTTGTAGAACGTTATGTACAACCTAATTTCAATTGTGGTAAACACAGGTATAAACATATAGTGCTTAAGTCATATCATTAAAAATATTCCAGGTTCATAAACAGAGCTACCATATATGGTAGGTGTTTTCTGAAGTGCAAGGAGACATCATTCATAGTCTTCTATGATAATCAATTGACTGGCATCCCCTGAAGGGGGATGTGCAACATGGAAATCCTATAAAGATACATAGCTCTTAAGTTTAGTATGTCACCTTTAGATTGTTATACTATTAGAGACTTTTCTTCTTCATACATTTCTACGTTGAGGGATTTTGTTGTTTGTTTTGTTTTGTATAATATGTATTACATCAGTTTTATGAATATATACACATGGAAAGAAGCATGTAAACAAACCAAAAACCTATGATGGCAAATCTGGGTAGGAGGAAAAGCAATGCATTTATTAAGCATTCATTGAAGATGTACATCATAAACATGTATTATCTCTGTGTTTAAACTATCCCGATTTAAATGGGCTGCCCTGGAGCATATGACCAATCTTTGGCAGACCCAGCACTGGACTCCAGTGCCATTGCGCTCCCTCTCCTTCTCCGTTACAGTTCCTGTAGCACTTGCCCTTTGTCAAGACCATAGATTAGCTGAGTAAAGGTTGGCCGCCTTCTGTGCCTTCTGAATAGATTTCTGATTAATCCATCTTTAGCTCTAAACACTCTTGGTTATTACCATGTCCAGATTCCCTGTAAAAACACCCTCTGTATATTCCAAGCATTTTTAAGTTCTTTAGATGCATTGGTTTCTTTTTTGACCTCTCATTGGATTTTTGCCAGTTTGATTAGATAGGGCGTGTGGACCCCCTAAATAATGCTCTCTAAGACCCCAATGAAAATTGCTATTTCACTTTCCTAAAGAGACATGAGCTCCATTAGAGGAAAAAGACACAAATGCCATTTCATACTAAGAATCAGTTTCTTTCCCTATAATATATAGCTGTATTTCCACATTGAGTGCCACCCTCACATTTTTCCCCTCTGAGTGCCACCCCTACTGTTATTTCCTTATTACTTTATTAAATTGACTCACTTTATTTTGTATAAACTTATTTAAATTTTATATCTGTGAATTTGCAGGTTGATGTGTTTCATTATATTGTTTTATTATATATATTGACTGTAAAAGTAAAACCTCCTTGAATCACATAAAACCATCTCAGGTACCATCAGCACCATATGTACCATGCTTTGGGAAACATTGTTTATGGTCATCTGGGACTGTTGGTGGAATGGCCAGAGAAGGGAGAAATAAAAAAGATATGAAACAAAAATGATGTTGATATAAGTTTACAAAAATATAACTAAATTTATAAAATAACTTCAGTGGTAGTAAACATTGCCTTCTTGGTATGGTTTGACTCAGATTTAGATTAATACATTATTCATGTTCTAATATAATACCTGAATATAATTTCCTCCTACAGATCTTGAGTGGCTAATAAACTTTATGGTGTTTTTTTACATATATTTTTATTTCGTAGTAGTATAAAAGCTACCTTTAGACAGCTTTAATATTTGCCACATCTCTCAAATACGCACAAGTACTCAGCTTGTCCAGGATATATTATCCATAAATCCATTATTCACTTCTCAATATCCCATTGACTTATTACTCTTGGTGGTCATTTGGGGATATGGGGTTAGAAGAGAAAAAACTCTGTGGGTGGAACTGGGCTACCCAAGATCCTAGAAAGCTAGAAGTCTTCCAGGAGGACAACATATGGAGGTGGAAACAATGATATTGATGATTCTGACCCTGTGTAGCCTAGGCTAATGTGTGTGTTTTTGTCTTAGTTTTTAACGAAAAAGTTTAAAAGTAAAAAATAAAAATTTTAAAAATAGAAGAAAAGTTTATAGAGTAAGGGCATAAAGAAAAATATTTTTGTACAGATGTATAATGTGTTTATGTTTTAAGCTAAGAATTATTACAAAAGAGTAGAAAAATCTTTAAAAATTAAAAAGGTTTTATAAAGTAAGAAAGTTACAGTAAGCTAAGAGACAGGGTCTCTGTCACCCAGGATAGAGTGCAGTGGTTTGATCACAGCATACTGCAGCCTTGAAATGCTGGGCTCAAGTGATCCTCCCATCTCAGACTTCTGAGTAGCTGGGGCTACAGGTGTGCATGACCATGCCTGGCTAATTTTCTTATTTTTTGTAGAGATAGGGTTTTACCATGCTGCCCAGGCTGGTCTTGTGCTCCTGCCATTTAAAAATCTTTTATACTGTAGTTTTAAAGTACCTTTTCTATATTTAGATATACACATATTTACCACTGCATTACAGTTGCCTATAGCATTCGGTAGAGTAACATGGTGTACAGGTTTGTAGACTAGAAGTTATAGGGTATACCATATAGCCTAGGTGTGCAGTAGGCTACACCCTCTAGGTTTGTGTAAGTATACTCTGTCATGTTTGCAAAGCAATGAAACTGCCTAACAATGCATTTCTCAGAACATACATCTGTTGTTAGGTGACACATGACTACACAGATATGACAGGGGACTTATCAGGGGAATTGGCTCACACTGTTATGGTGATTAAGAAGTCCCATGACAGGCCATCTGCAGTCTGGAGACCCTGAGATGCCGGTAGCATGGCTCATAGTCTGAAAGCCTCAGAACCAGGGCAGCTGATCGTATAATTCTCAGTATGAGGCAGAAGACCTAAGAACCAGGGACACTGCTGGTGTAAATCCTTGAGTCCAAAGGACTTGAGTCCAGAAATCCGTGGAGTTCTGTTGTCTAAGGTAGGAGATTAGTGTATCCCAGCTCCAGGAGATAGATCAA
The DNA here is from genome assembly GCF_008728515.1 of Papio anubis. Lineage (NCBI taxonomy): Eukaryota > Metazoa > Chordata > Mammalia > Primates > Cercopithecidae > Papio > Papio anubis. Next base: position 73,841,843 of record NC_044985.1, on the reverse strand, counting down.
TACATTCATCATTTCTGTTTTTGTTCTCATGAGTTCCCCAGCTGATTGGATGGTGGCTACTCACATTGAGGGTGGATCTTCTCCACCTACATGCACTCAGACTCATGCTAATTTCCTCTGGAAACACCCTCTTAGACACAACCAAAAATAATGCTTTACCAGGTTGCTAGATTTTTCTTAATCCAGGTTAGTTGGCTCCTAAAATTAGCCATCACAGCATCATTACACTGACAGGGGTGGGCTTTCTGTACAATTTACTGTGGTAAGTCTTGCAATCCTGAGCTATCAGCAAAGCTATGGATTCACACCTTCCAAACTTAGAAGCATATACATTTGAGATAATTTGACATTTTCTGAAAATACACTTAAATTAAATGTGGAAGATCTGAAGTGGAGAAAGAATTTAAAAGCTAATAATATTATCTTTTGATAATCCTTATGAAAGCACAGGACTGATTTTACAGCACACAGAATAACCAACCTTCACACCTAAATATCAAGCTTTGCCAGGGAAAAACATTTGGAAGGAGGAAACAAACAAATCACAGGTAGTTTTGCAGGTAAAATAAAATTATATAAAGGAAAGTTAACATAAGCTAAGTAAAAATCAGAGTGCTAAGGAGCAAGGATGATTTGACAATAAAAATCAAGAAATGGGGGGGCACCCAAGATGGCCGAATAGGAACAGCTCCAGCCTCCAGCTCCCAGCATGAGCGACACAGAAGACAGGTGATTTCTGCATTTTCAACTGAGGTACCGGGTTCATCTCACTGGGGTGTGTCAGACAGTCGGTGCTGGTCAGCAGGTGCAGCCCAACCAGGGAGAGCTGAAGCAGGGCAAGGCATCACCTCACGTGGGAAGTGCAAGGGGGACGGGAATTCCTTTTCCTAGCCAAGGGAAACTGAGACACACAACACCTGGAAAATTGGGTAACTCCCACCCTAATACTGCACTTTACCAAGGGTCTTAGCAAACGGCACACCAGGAAATTATATCCCACACCTGGCCCGGAGGGTCCCACCCACATGGAGCCTCCCTTATTGCTAGCACAGCAGTCTAAGATCTAACTGCAAGGCAGCAGTGAGGCTGGGGGAGGGGCGCCCACCATTGCTGAGGCTTAAGTAGGTAAACAAAGCCACCAGGAGCTTGAATTGGCTGGAGCCCACCTCAGCTCAAGGAGGCCTGCGTGCCTCTGTAGACTCCTCCTCTGGGGACAGGGCATAGCTAAACAAAAAGCATCAGAATCCTCTGCGGATGTAAAAGCCCCTGTCTGACAGCTTTGAAGAGAGCAGTGGTTCTCCCAGCACAGAAGTTGAGATCTGAGAACGGACAGACTGCCTGCTCAAGCAGGTCCCTGACCCCTGAGTAGCCTAACTGAGAGACATCCCCCACTAGGCACAGTCTGACACCTCACATCGCTGGGTACACCTCTGAGACAAAGCTTCCAGAGCAAGAATCAGACAGCAACACTTGCCATTCAGCAATATTCTATCTTCTGCAGCCTCCGATGCTGATACCCAGGCAAATAGGGTCTGGAGTGGACCTCAAGCAAACTCCAACAGACCTGTAGCTGAGGGTCCTGACTGTTAGAAGAAAAACTAACAAACAGAAAGGACACCCACACCAAAACCCCATCTGTACATCACCATCATCAAAGACCAAAGGCAGATAAAACCACAAAGATGGGGAAAAAGCAGTGCAGAAAAGCTGTAAATTCAAAAATCAGAGTGCATCTCCCCCTTCAAAGGAATGCAGCTCATCACCAGCAATGGAACAAAGCTGGATGGAGAATGACTTTGATGAGTTGAGAGAAGGCGGCTTCAGTCAATCAAACTTCTCAGAGCTAAAGGAGGAACTACGTACCCAGCGCAAAGAAACTAAAAACCTTGAAAAAAGAATGGAAGAATGGATAACTAGAATAATCAATGCAGAGAAGATCATAAAAGAACTGACAGAGATGAAAACCATAACATGAGAACTACATGACAAATGCACAAGCTTCAGTAACTGACTCGATCAACTGGAAGAAAGAGTATCAGTGATTGAAGATCAAATGAATGAAATGAAGCGAGAAGAGAAGTGTAGAGAAAAAAGAGTAAAAAGAAATGAACAAAGCCTCCAGGAAATATGGGATTATGTGAAAAGACCAAATCTACCTCTGATTGATGTGCCTGAAAGTGATGGGGAAAACGGAACCAAGTTGGAAAACATTCTGCAGGATATCATCCAGGAGAACTTCCCCAACCTAGTAAGGCATGCCAACATTCAAATTCAGGAAATACAGAGAACACCACAAAGATACTCCTTGAGAAGAGCAACTCCAAGACACATAATTGTCAGATTCACCAAAGTTGAAATGAAGGAAAAAATGTTAAGGGCAGTCAGAGAGAAAGGTTGGGTTACCCACAAAGGGAAGCCCAGCAGACTAACAGCAGATCTCTCGGCAGAAACTCTACAAGCCAGAAGAGAGTGGGGGCCAATATTCAACATTCTTAAAGAAAAGAATTTTCAACCCAGAATTTCATATCCAGCCAAACTAAGTTTCATAAGTGAAGGAGAAATAAAATCCTTTACAGACAAGCAAATGCTTAGAGATTTTGTCACCACCAAGCCTGCCCTACAAGAGATCCTGAAGGAAGCACTAAACATGGAAAGGAACAACAGGTACCAGCCATTGCAAAAACATGCCAAAATGTAAAGTTCATCGATGATAGGAAGAAACTACATCAACTAACGAGCAAAATAACCAGCTAATAGCATAATGACAGGATCAAGTTCACACACAACAATATTAACCTTAAATGTAAATGGACTAAATGGTCCAATTAAAAGATACAGACTGGCAAATTGGATAAACAGTCAAGACCCATCAGTTTGCTGTATTCGGGAGACCCATCTCACATGTAGAGACACACACAGGCTCAAAATAAAGGGATGGAGGAAGATCTACCAAGAAAATGGAAAACAAAAAAGGCAGGGGTTGCAATCCTAGTCTCTGATAAAATAGACTTTAAACCATCAAAGATCAAAGAGACAAAGAAGGCCATTACATAATGGTAAAGGGATCAATTCATCAGAAACAGCTAACTATCCTAAATATATATGCATCCAATACAGGAGCACCCAGATTCATAAACCAAGTCCTTAGAGACTTACAAAGAGACTTAGACTCCCATACAATAATAATGGGAGACTTTAACACCCCACTGTCAACATTAGACAGATCAATGAGACAGAAAGTTAACAAGGATATCCAGGAATTGAACTCCACTCTGCACCAAGTGGACCTAATAGACATCTACAAAACTCTCCACCCCAAAACAACAGAATATACCTTCTTCTCAGCACCACATCGCACTTATTCCAAAACTGACCACATAGTTGGATGTAAAGCATTCGTCAGCAAATGTAAAAGAACAGAAATTATAACAAACTGTCTCTCAGACCACAGTGAAATCAAACTAGAACTCAGGACTAAGAAACTCAATCAAAACTGCTCAACTACATGGAAACTGAACAACCTGCTCCTGAATGACTACTGGGTACATAATGAAATGAAGGCAGAAATTAAGATGTTCTTTGAAACCAATGAGAACAAAGATACAACATACCACAATCTCTGGGACACATTTAAAGCAGTGTGTAGAGGGAAATTTATAGCACTAAATGCCCACAAAAGAAAGGAGGAAAGATCTAAAATTGACACCCTAACATCACAATTAAAAGAACTAGAGAAGCAAGAGCAAACATATTCAAAAGCTAGCAGAAGGCAAGAAATAACTAAGATCAGAGCAGAACTGAAGGAGATAGAGTCACAAAAAACCCTCCAAAAATCTATGAATCCAGGAGTTGGTTTTTTGAAAAGATCAACAAAATTGATAGACCGCTAGCAAGACTAATAAACAAGAAAAGAGAGAAGAATCAAATAGATGCAATAAAAAATGATAAAGGGGATATCACCACCAATCCCACAGAAATACAAACTGCCATCAGGGAATACTATAAACACCTCTATGCAAATAAACTAGAAAACCTAGAAGAAATGGATAATTTCCTGGACACTTACACTCTCCCAAGACTAAACCAGGAAGAAGTTGAATCCCTGAATAGACCAATAGCAGGCTCTGAAATTGAGGCAATAATTAATAGCCTACCAATCAAAAAAGTCCAGGACCAGATGGATTCACAGCTGAATTCTACCAGAGGTACAAGGAGGAGCTGGTACCATTCCTTCTGAAACTATTCCAATCAATAGGAAAACAGGGAATCCTCCCTTACTTATTTTATGAGGCCAGCATCATCCTGATACCAAAGCCTGGCAGAGACACAACAAAAAAAAAGAGAATTTTAGACCAATATCCCTGAGGAACATCAATGCAAAAATCCTCAATAAAATACTGGCAAACCGAATCCAGCAGCACATCAAAAAGCTTGTCCACCATGATCAAGTGGGCTTCATCCCTGGGATGCAAGGCTGGTTCAACATATGCAAATCAATAAATGTAATCCAGCATATAAACAGAACCAAAGACAAAAACCACATTATTATCTCAATAGATGCAGAAAAGGTCTTTGACAAAATTCAACAGCCCTTCATGCTAAAAACTCTCAATAAATTCGGTATTGATGGAACATATCTCAAAATAATAAGAGCTATTTATGACAAACCCACCAATATCATACTGAATGGGCAGAAACTGGAAGCATTCCCTTTGAAAACTGGCACAAGACAGGGATGCCCTCTCTCACCACTCCTATTCAACATAGTGTTGGAAGTTCCGGCTAGGGCAATCAGGCAAGAGAAAGAAATCAAGTGTATTCAGTTAGGAAGAGAAGAAGTCAAATTGTCTCTGTTTGCAGATGACATGATTGTATATTTAGAAAACCCTATCGTCTCAGCCCAAAATCTCCTTAAGCTGATAAGCAACTTCAGCAATGTCTCAGGATACAAAATCAATGTGCAAAAATCACAAGCATTCTTATACACCAGTAACAGACAAACAGAGCCAAATCATGAATGAACTCCCATTCACAATAGCTTCAAAGAGAATAAAATACCTAGGAATCCAACTGACAAGGGATGTAAAGGACCTCTTCAAGGAGAACTACAAACCACTGCTCAGAGAAATAAAAGAGGACACAAACAAATGGAAGAACATTCCATGCTCATGGATAGGAAGAATCAGTATTGTGAAAATGGCCATACTGCCCAAGGTAATTTATAGATTCAATGCCATCCTCATTAAGCTACCAATGAGTTTCTTCACAGAATTGGAAAAAACTGCTTTAAAGTTCATATGGAACCAAAAAAGACCCCGCATTGCCAAGACAATCCTAAGCCAAAAGAACAAAGCTGAGGCATCATGCTACCTGACTTCAGACTATACTACAAGGCTACAGTAACCAAAATAGCATAGTACTGGTACCAAAACAGAGATATAGACCAATGGAACAGAACAGAGCCCTCAGAAATAATACCACATCTACAGCCATCTGATCTTTGACAAACCTGAGAGAAACAAGAAATGGGGAAAGGATTCCCTATTTAATAAATGGTGCTGGGAAAATTGGCTAGCCATAAATAGAAAGCTGAAACTGAATCCTTTCCTTACTCCTCATACGAAAATTAATTCAAGATGGATTAGAGACTTAAATGTTAGAACTAAAACCATAAAAATCTTAGAAGAAAACCTAGGTAATACCATTCAGGACACAGGCATGGGCAAGGACTTCATGTCTAAAACACCAAAAGCAATGGCAACAAAAGCCAAAATTGACAAATGGGATCTAATTAAACTAAATAGCTTCTGCACAGCAAAAGAAACTAACATCAGAGTGAACAGGCAACCTACAGAATGGGAGAAAATTTTTACAATCTACTCATCTGACAAAGGGCTAATATCTAGAACCAACAAAGAACTCAAACAAATTTACAAGAAAAAAACAAGCAACCCCATCAAAAAGTGGGCAAAGGATATGAACAGACACTTCTCAAAAGAAGACATTCATACAGCCAACAGACACATGAAAAAAATGCTCATCATCACTGGCCATCAGGGAAATGCAAATCAAAACCACAATGAGATACCATCTCACACCAGTTGGAATGGCAATCATTAAAAAGGCAGGAAACAACAGGTGCTGGAGAGGATGTGGAGAAATAGGAACACTTTTACACTGTTGGTGGGACTGTAAACTAGTTCAACCATTGTGGAAAACAGTGTGGCGATTCCTCAAGGATCTAGAACTAGAGATACCATTTGACCCAGCCATCCCATTGCTGGGTATATACCCAAAGGATTATAAATCATGCTGCTATAAAGACACATGCACATGTATGTTTATTGCAGCACTATTCACAATAGCAAAGACTTGGAATCAACCCAAATGTCCATCAGTGACAGACTGGATTAAGAAAATGTATGCAGGCAGCGGGCATGATGGCTCAAGCCATAATCCCAGCTACTTGGGAGGCCGAGACAGGTGGATCACGAGGTCAGAAGATCCAGAGACCATCCCTGGCTAACACATTTAAAACCTTACGTCTCTACTAAAAAATACAAAAACTAGCGAGGCCCGAGGTGGCCCGGGCGCCTGATCCCAGCTACTCGGGAGAGCTGAGGCAGGAAGGGAATGGCGTAAACCGGGGCCAGGCTGCCCCAGTAGGCTGAGAGATCCAGCCCTGCCTCCAGCCTGGGCAGAGCAGACTCTGTCTCAAAAAAAAAAAAAAAAAAAAAAAAAAGAAAATGTAAGCACATATACACCATGGAATACTAGGCAATAAAAAGGATGAGTTCATATCCTTTATGAGACATGGATGCTGGCATAAACTATCATTCTCAGCAAACTATCGCAAAAGCCTGAAAACTAAACACCCATGAAATTTTCTCACTCATGGGTGGGAATTTAACAATGAGATCAACTTGGACACAGGAGGGAACATCCACACACTGGGGCCTGTTGTGGGGTGGGGGGAGGGGGGAGGGATAGCATTAGGAGATATACCTAATGTAAATGACGAATATCTAATGTTAATGGGTGCAGCACACCAACATGGCACATATGTAACAAACCTGCACGTTGTGCACATGTACCCTAGAACTTACAGTATAATAATAATTTTAAAAAATGAAGAAACACTGAACAAATTCTTAAATATATGCTTAAAAAGGATTGATGAGAAAATGAGAAAAATTAAGATAAGATACATGTAGATTTTAAAACTCAGAATAAGTTATATAACAATTAAAATATTCAAGTTCTTATACTATGTTTCTTGAATATTCTATATTTAGTGTGTGTGGAGGTCTGTAATCCCAGTGCTTTGGGAGGCTCAGGCAGGAGGATCACTTGAGGCCAGGAGTTTAAGACCAGCTTGGGCAACATAGCGAGACCTTGTCTCTATAAAAATTTTTTTTTAATTAGCTGGGCATGGTGGCATATGCCTATAGTCCCACCTACTCAGGAGGCCAAAGTAGGAGGATAGCATGAGCCTAAGCGTTCAGGGTTACAGTGAGCTATGATCATGCCACTGCACTCCAAGCTGGGTGACAGAGCAAGTCCCTGTCTCTAACAAAAGAAAAATAAAAGAGAGAGAGAGAGAGAGAGAGAGAGAGAGAGAGAGAGAGAGGTGATCATCATTAAAAGAACAAAGTCTGAGCATTACCATGTCAATAATATTTTCCATATTAATACAATGCAATGTGAAAATAATAAATATAGTTAGTAATAAGCGTTTGCAAGGAACAAAGGCTACATTAAACAGTAAAAACCCAAGGACTATTAGGGAGTCAAAGAATGAGAATGACATTTAGAATCATCTTGGAATCCTCTCACATGAAAAACTTACTGGAATTAAAGAAGAGTATGATCTGAATTACCTTAATTACAAAAATAAAAGGAAACAGAAGTCTGTTGTAAAGTGAAACTGATTAAACAAATAAACTAAGTGCAACCAGTGTGAGAAGATAAACTATGGTGCTTTTGTCAAGGTCTTCATCTTTAAAGAGACAAAGAAACTGATGTAAGTGAGCAGAAGCTTCTGATAAAGTAGAAAATACACAAAATTAACAGCCTCAGGGATATGGTAACAGCCATCCTTTCCCCATTTTTAGCCCTGCTCCACCATGATTTCAGATTAGTCTTCACAAGGGCACAATGGACTTCTGCCTGTTCATTCTCATCTTGAATTCAAATGCCCCTTTTATCAATGGCCTAGAATGAATGCAGTCACTTTTTTTTCAGTTACAAACTCACCACTAGGTTGCAGTCTTAGCTCAACTGCTTCTTTTAAAATATCTATCCACAAGTACTTTGTCATTTGATTGGTTAAATAATTGTTACTTCTCCCTTAAGACAAAAGCTGATACAAGCCATACTCAGTTTATCAATCAGTTCAGTAGCCTACCTAGATCCCGTTAACAGATACATTGTTTTTCAAGAGCATTAAAACTCACAAATTTCCCCTCAAAGAACTTCTCACTCATCAGCAAAACACATGATCATGTAGTTAAAAAAAAAAAAAAAAAAATCTCGTGGGTATTTTAAGCTTCTAATTTCAATACAGGGCCAACTTCTAAGTAGTAAGTATATACTTACTGCTCTCTTTGTTTCCATTGCTTTCTTTGGGTCCTAAAATTTCCACGTAAGAATCAGTCTTGCTGACCTGATTCCTTTGAAAAGTCTACCTGTCTATAATCATTATGGTACTTCCATTAGTAGTTCCCCAAATGAGCTTCATGTAATATTAATTCCTTAATCCCCAAAAGCATATTTTAAAGGAACTTGGCACTTTTTATTTTTAAAGGGAAAACCCAGAGATAGATGAAAATAAAGTAAGGAAATGAAACAATATCATATTTATTAAAATTCCATTTTAATACTTTTCCAATGGAAGTGCCCATAAATGTGGTGTTTCCATTCCATGAATAACTCATAAGTTTTGTGAATATTTTGGAGGGGGTAGATAGCTATCAAAAATTGTTCTGAAGAAAATAACAGACCACGCCTGGTGGCTCACACTTGTAATCCCAGCCCTTTGGGAGGCCAAGGCAGGAGGATCACTGGAGCCCAGGTGTTCATGACCAGCCTGGGCAACATAGAGAGACCCTGTCCTTACAAAAAATTTAAAAATTAGCCAGGTGTGGTGGCACATGCCTATAGTCCCAGCTACTTGGGAGGCTGGGGTGGGAGGATCACTTGAGCCTAAGAAGGCAAGGCTGCAGTGAGCCGTGATACACCACTGCACTCCAGCCTGGGTGACACTGCAAAACCCTATCTGGAAAAAAAAAAAAAGAAGGAAAAAACTTAGATTTTTAGTTTGGAATACATTAAAAAAAAAATCCGACATTAATAATCTAACAAATTTTAATTATCAAATAGGTCATACATAATCACACGAACTCCCCCAAATTCCTAAAAGAATAAGCAACTGGTAATAGTCACATAAAACAGAGAACACTCATTAAGAACCTAATGCATATCAGATCTCATAGTTGGTGTTGACATGCACTACTTCTTTCAATCTGCCCAACAATCCTGTAAAGTAAATTCCTTTAACATCCGAGCAATCTCTGCCTTGCATGGAAGTGTGGGACTTTAAAAATGACTGTGCAACCTGAAACTGTGCCAAGAGAGCCTAATAATCAAAGTCAAAAATTAGAGTTGCTCTACAATTTCAAAAAATTCTGTCAAAACTTAAAAAAATTTCCTACTGCTGGTTATAAATATATAGAGAAATTTAAAAATTTATAAAACAAGTTAGCATACTGCAATTTAAAGCATAAAAACCATACAGAATTAAAGTGATTTATGTCTTCAAAAATAATCAAGAGTAGTTTGGTTCCAGTCTTGTTCTTCCTATCATATAACACAATACAGCGCAGGTATATCTATGCCTTGGCAAATTTTTATACTCCTTTCTAAGTTTGTATCAGCTTTAATTGTATCCTTTATGCTTTCAATGTCATCAAATATCTCTAACACTGCCTTTCGTGTGACGTTTTCTTGCCAGCATCACTTCCTCTGAGACAGGGCCCTCCAACCTTTTTGGCACCAGGGATTTGTTTCATGGAAGACAATTTTTCCATGAAAAATTAGGGGGTGGGAGTGGTTAGTTTCGGAATGAAACTGTTACACCTCAGATGATCAGGAGATTCTCATAAGGTGTGTGAAACCTAGATCCCTCTAGGGGTCTTTAAATTGTAAAGCAGTTTACAATAGGGTTTGCCCTCGTATGGGAATCTAATGCTGCAGCTGATCTGACAGGAAGTAGAGCTCACACTATAAACAAACTTGCCCCCTGCTCACCTCCTCTTGTGTGGCCTGATTCCTAACATGCCATGGACTGGTACCCGCCCGTGGCCCTGGGGCTGGGGACCCCTGCTCTGAGACAGCAGCATCTTTTCCATTACAACTACTTCACTCATTTGTGTTGATAAGTTTGCCTTTACAAAGTTCCTCTAGTTGTATATCTAGGGTCTTTCATATGGCAATAATATTAACATTCCCTCAGTCTACTATTTCTCCTATAACTCCATTTATGTTCGATTTGAATTTCATTTCCAGCATTATCACTTTTCGTTTATTTGCTGCACTTCATCTTTTTGGCCAATTTTTTCTTTCGAATATCTGTTTTCTTTCAAAATGTCACATGGGTTTGTCACTGGGAGCCAAGGAGTTAACACTAACTGTGGTAGGAGTTAATAAGAAATTATTCTAGGCAGAGAGAGAGGAAAAAGGGGTCCTTGGAAGGTTTTTTCGCAGCTTCTATCTAGCATGAAAGCCCTGGCTCTTAGACTCAGGCTGGCAACCTTTAATATGCAAATGCAAGCCGTTAGAAACTGGGTCCAGCCAACATGGCGATTCCCACCGTTGTCCTCTTGCCCTTGCCCCCACATGTGCCTGGCAGCATGGCCGCCCCCACATATCCCTAAGTGTGTGGAATATCATGGTGCTCTGCATTTGTGTATTAAAAGACTAAGGGGGGAGGGCCAGTTTTTTCCCAGGGGGGCGGCTACGTGAATGACACGTCTAGTCAAACCAATACCCTGAGCCCTATGCAAATCAGACACCGCCTCCTCCAGTCATCACATATAACTGGCTGATATTACCTAAGCGTGGGGTTCCCTCTTTAGGCTTTGGAGCCTGCCTCCCTCTATCTCTGTACAGGAGAGCCTCTTCCTTCTGCCTTCTCACCTATTAAACTTTCTGTTCCTTAAAACCACTCCACGTGTGTCCATGTCATTTTATCTAAATCGGCGTGAAGACCAAGAACCCTGGTGTTCCTCCACTCACTGGAGCTATATCACAACTACATGTTTTACTGTTTGAGTGTGAACTGAGTGACAGATGCACAGTGACTAATGGCCATCAGGCTTTAAAAAAAAAGATGTGACTTGTCACTAATCAAGATATGCATTATTATTTACATAGTGATTTGAGGACTTAAGGAGCTGATAGCAGTTTGTATTTTATGCAATTACTCACAGTTAATGTAGCATGGTAACCAAAGTTTGAATCATGCTGTTGGGCACTGGCATTATTTAACTAAACCATGGTAACTGAACTGTACACATAAAAGAAATGTGAGAAGTGAGGACCACCTTATTGACTTTATGTAGTAAGGAAGATTAAAGAAATCAAGTCATTTTCCCAGTATTATACTGCTAGGATTCAAGCCTAATTCTTTCTAGCTGTAATACTCAGGTTTATTAATAGTTTTAATTGCTTTGATGATAGTTGCCTTTTATTCCTAGAAGTACTTGAGTTCTGTTTAAAGATGTGCCTTTTACCTTTCAATTTAACAAAGGGATAATATCTCATATTTTGAGGAATATTGAACTATTCACTAGCCTGTTTTCCAATCTGTGTTTCCAGGAAGTTACTAATAGTTGTGGCAAAGGCCTTAGGGCAGTGTGCCTGGGGGTTCAAGGGGCATGAAGGAGGCCAGTGTGGCTGGAGGAGGGAACATGGGAAGAACTAGGGATGCAGGATCAGAGGTACCAGGGGCCTAGGGATGCAGGATCTTATAGGCCTTGGCTTTTATTCCGAAAGAGATGGGAAACTACTAGAATATTTTTAACCGTCTGGGCATGGTGGCTCATGCCTGTGATCCCAGCACTTTGGGAGGTCAACTCAGGTAGATCACTTGAGGCCAGGAGTTTGAGACCAGCCTGGCCAACATGGTGAAACCCTGTCTCCACTAAAAGTAAAAAAAAGTAGCAAGGCGTTGTGGCGCATGCCTGTAATCCCAGCAACTCGGGAGGCTGAGGCAGGAGAATCGCTTGAACCCAGGAGACAGAGGTTGCAATGAGCTGAGATCATGCCACTGCACTCCAGCCTGAGTGACAGAGTGAGACTCTGTCTTGAAATAATAATAATAATCATAAATAAAAACAAATGATTATGGTGTAGAAGAAAATGAAAGAACATCCTTCCCTTTCTCAAGTCTGGTAGTTAAGGGAAGGAGATGCAACGCAGAGAGGCAGAGAGTGACAGAAACAGATATGTGAACCACTTTCTGCTCTCTTGGCTTTGGCCTGGAGATGGAGAGGAGTGTTCAAGAAGTGAGGGGAACACCATGGGCAGAGGAGCAGCTCTTGTCCCCTAGAAGGAATTCTCTCAGGCTTCCCCCAGGAGCAGTTGTATCCAGGAAGCATTGATATGGCATGGTCAGGCAGAGGGAAGCCAAGAGGTCGAGCTTTCCTGAGCTACCTTGAATCCTGGGTGTTACTTAGTCTGGCTGAGAATCTTTCCAATGGTGGTTGTGGCAGAGAAGGTACCACGAAGCATCATAGCCAGAAGGTGGCTAGAAGGTGGACTTCTTAGGCAGGCCTTTATGGGAGTCACAGGTTTCAGAGGGGAGCCTTACCATCTGGAAGTATGCAGAAAACTTTTATTTTCAGTTAGCATCAGCATCAGCATGACCTAGGAGCTGCTTCGAAGTTTAAATTTGCAGGCCTCACCCCCAAACCTACTTCATCAGAATCTGCGGGGGTGAGGCCCAGGAATTTGTGTTTTAGTTATTTCTCCAGGTGATTCTTATTCATGTTCAAGTTTGAGAAGCACTAGTCTATAGCACCAACAGGAGCTAAAAGGTTGTTAGTCAGGGGGTATCATAGGAAGCTTTGCCTAATCCAGAAGTATCAGTAGCCTGCGTTAGCAAACAAACAAAAACGGGACCTTCCCAGACTACAAAGGAGACAGCGAATGTAGTATGTTCATTGTGGATCCAAAGAGTCCGTCTTCCCATATGCCTTCAGATTCTACAAGCCACACACTTCTCTCCTCATATATCTGGCTTTCTTGGGGGAGGAAGAGGCTAGATAAGAGACAGAGGCTAGATAAGAGACAGTATTTTATGCAAGAGAAGTTTAGTGCTATCTAAAAGAATTATTTAAAATATTGGATAGAATTTTAGATTGGATTGGGCATTGTTGTTTTTGTTTTGTTCTTCTAAGCAGTGGGTGATGGGCATTGGGAAGACCAGATCCACTACAAAGTAAAGAAGCTACAAATTATCTGCACACTTAAATTACTGTGTTACAATTACAATATGTTAACGTGGATTGTGAAACTCTAAGAATGAAAGACTGTGTGTGTAGCATTTCCACATGAATTTAAACACAGAACCCTACTTTTTTTTTCCTTCAAGAATAATGAAAGCTAACCCTATTGTATACTTACTATTTGCCAGGGTCTATATTAATTAAAAATATTTCACAATAACATTATAGGATAACACTAAGTTAGAATCTATTTTCATTCCCATTGTAGCCTAGGAAATTTGCAGTGAGGCTCATGAAGATTTCAGTCTCAGGGGTTCTTACTTGCACAGGCCCTTTTATAATTTTATAGTTTTCTCTTTAAGAAAGTCACTATATTTCAGCTCCACAACACCTTGCCACCTGACTGCTGCTTACATGATACGGAAGGTCCACAACACAGCCTAGCTGGTAAAGAAAAATAACAAGGGGAAAAGATCTGTATTAGCTGCTTACATTTTAGAGATCAGAAAACTGAGATCTAGAGAGATTAAGTAACTCATTCAAAGTCATACCATTAGTGAGTCTCATGAGCTGGGATGTGAACCCTGGTCGGCCATCTGACACCATACCTTCATACCATTAATCACTAGGCTATACTGCCTCTCTTCAGCTGGATCTATTATTTCCATAGTAAGCTAGTTTTTAAATTCATGTAGTAGAGTAGTGTGATGGGTCTTGGGGAAAAAGTATGAATCTGCCTAAATACATTCCTAGAAAGTTAAATAGCCATACAAGTGTTTAAGAATAAATCAAAACCAGGTCTGGGTCAGACGGGAAACTAAGACTAGGCTGCCAGCTCCTGCCTCACACCCAACTCTGGGCACACCAGAAGAGAGAAATGGAAATTTATAAAACCCAGAGCCATTCTCAGTAGTGAAAACAAACCCTGTGAGTGGTCCTTAGGAATTAAAAGGTAGTCCCAATGTAGAGAGAAAATGATGGTGAGGATGGAGGGGAGGGCTAGCAGGCTACAACTGGTATATGGATTGAGGTAGAAAATGTGATATAGTTTAACTGTGTCTCCCAAAAGGCATGTGTTGGAAGCTTAATCCCCAATGCTACAGTGTTGGGAGATGGGGACTAGTGAGAAGCATTTAGGTTTATGAGAGCTCTACCCTCATGAATGGATAAATGATGATTATAAAAGGGATTGAGGCTGCGAGTTCAATCTCTTACTCTCTCATATGCACTCTCTTGCCCCTTTGTTTTCTGGTAGGGAATAACAGCAAGAAGGCCCTCACCAGATGCAGTTCCTTGATCTTGAACTTCCCGGCCTCCAGAACTATGAGCCAATAAATTTCTGTTCATTATAAATTACTTGGTCTCAGGTATTTTTTAATATAAGCACAAAATGGACCAAGAGTGCTAATGGCATACTGTTATTTTTCCCTTTTTTTTTTCCTGTGGTATCACAATACTGGAGGTACAATCAGAGTCAGTCAAGCTGTGGCCAGAGTGAGAACATACCTCTTCTATTTAATGTTGAAAGTTCGACAGGGGATTGCAGGTTTGCATAGAAATTAGAGCTGTGCAAAACAGAACATTTGGAAGGCATCAACATGTACACATACACATGTATATAGTGCATGAGTATGAACTTCCTAGAACATTGCCCATTACTTTCATCTCATGAAGATGGAAAGCAAGAGTATCAACTGGGGGCGGCCATGTGAAAATAGGATAGAGCCTGGATCTAGCTGGAGTGAGGAGTCAGAAGAGGTAGTGTCCCGTAGGCCCCTGACTATTTCTCCCATTCCTCACCTCATTCTCTGACCAGGAAAGGACATCACAAAGAAAGGCATTGTTCTGAGACATAAACAGTGTCTCTAGTGGAGGGACTGAGAATATTCCAAGGGAGAAGTAGACCCTTGAAAGGAAAAATAGGAAATAATGGAATCCAGATTAAAATATATGCTCTTGCCTTGTCTCTCCTTCCCTCTCCTTTCTACTTCTCCTTCTCTCTCTCTCTCCCCCTCTCCCTCTCCCCCTTCTCCCCCATACACACACTCACACACACACACACATACACACACACTCTCTCTCTCCCCCCACCCCCTATAAACCAAAGCCTAGGCTTTTGTTCCAGGTAAATGTCATTAACCAAGGGAATAGATTATGCCAAGGAATAAAGATGATCCTAAGGTGAAAAACAATTAGATCTCTAAGGAACATGAGCATTTTGAAATAAAGATAACAAATTACAACAAAATTTAACAATATCAAAGACTAAAAGAAAATTCTAAAAGCTTCCAGGCACAAAAAGAAGATAATAATTTCAAAAAGATCACATTAAAAAAACAAAAATTAGGCATCAGACTTTTGAATAGCAACACTGGTTAGAAGAAGACAATTATATTTTCAAAGTTTGGAAGGAAAATACATTTACTCTTAAAAACTTTCTTTTTGGCTGGGCATAGTGGCTCATGCCTGAAATCCCAACACTTTGGGAGGCCAAGGTGGGTGGATCACCAGGTCAGGAGATCAAGACCATCGTGGCTAGCGTGGTGAAACCCCGTCTCTACTAAAACTACAAAAAAATTAGCCAGGCGTGGTAGTGGGCGCCTTTAGTCCCAGTTACTTGGGAGGCTGAGGCAGGAGAATGGCATGAACCCAGGAAGTGGAGCTTGTAGTGAACCGAGATCGCACCACTGGACTCCAGCCTGGGCAACAGAGCGAGACTCCACCTCGAAAAACAAAAAACAAAAAACAAAAAAAATCCAAACTTTCTTTTCTAGCTAAACTATAATTTAAGTGTGAGGAGAAATAAATTTCAGAAAATGTATTATACATCCCTTTTGAAATAACTATTATAGGCCATACTCCAGGAAAAAAAGAGAGATGAATCCAGGAGTAGGCAGTGAGATATGATAAGTATGAATGAGTAAAGAATTATAGAGTTTCTTATTGTCTAAATGAGAAATTACTACAAATAAACCCACTCAATCTTTATGAATCCAGAATTAAAATGCTAAATGACACAAACAGGAACTTGGGGCATATGGATATAGATCAAAGTATAAGAACCAATGAAGCTCATTGATTTGTTTGGGGAAAAGACTGAGATATCAAAAAGCTTCAGCTATTTTCCCTACTCTTAGGTGGTGCAATAACCTAAGAGTAACCAGCAGAAGAATAAAAGTAAAATAAGAGTAACTTTCAGAACAACGTAAGCAAATTGATTATCCAATAGATGGTAGGAGAGGAAGAAAAGAAACAAAACCCAGGAAGAAAGCAGTGTCTTATCCTAGTTTCCTTTAAAAAGAAAGCCTGAATCAAGGTCTTGTATGCAGGCAGATTCCTTTGTAAAAGTATCTCAAGGAACAGGGGCAGGGGACTGGGAAGAATGAAACAGGAAAGGAAAGTCAATTTATGGGTGCATCAAGTTGATTACCATAGTGGGCAAACTAGGACTCCATCCTCTATGGAGGGACTTCTGAGGAGTCATGCAGAATGCACTCCAGAATTGTCTACTCCTGGGATAGAAAAGAGGAATGTTTATCTTCTAGCTCCTATACTTCACTGATTAATGGTTATCCACGGGTGTTAATTCCTCTGCACTTCTTGGTTTGTCCATATGTCATAAGGGTGAGAGGTTCTTGCAGGTATGCCAGGCAGTGGTGATAAAGAAGGCCTGAAGTAGAACTCTAGAGATCCATTGTGCAGTTGAGATGATATGCTGTCTGGAGTAAAATGATGACCCAAAAGATGACAGCAATAATTATAACGCTGTTAATGGGCCCAACTGATCATACTGTTAAAGAAATGCAGTACTACGTTAAACTTGGAAGAATGCATACAAATATATTAACACACACACACACATAAGTTGAGTGTCTTTTGTGAAACTCTTGCCCATTCTATTAGATTGACCCTCTCTCAGTTACTGATTAAAGAGATAACAAATTAAGGAGAACATCATGAGGAAAATTTCAAAAGACTTCAAACTAAACAAAAACGCTGAACAAAAGAAAAAGGAAGGAAGGTGTGAATAAATAATATAATGCACAAAAAAGTGAAAATAGCTGAAAGACTTATAGGATTTCTTAAATTTTGAGAGAATACCCTGAATTTTAAGTTAGTAAATTTGAAAAAAAAAATTGATGAAACAGAAATAAGTTTTAGAAAAAAATAAAATTTCAAAATTTCCCAAGGTGAAAGGAAACTTGAATAGACTAATGGAACTAAGAAAATCTGGCCAGTTATTTAATAATAAAAAAGACCTTCCAAAATTGGCCACGTCTAGACTGTTTTACAGTTTTCCCAATTAGTGGGAAAGCTACTTAATTCATTTTGTAGTACTAGCATAGTCTTCACACTAAACCTGATACAGATAAGAGAAGAAAAGAAATTATGGGCAATTTCACATATAAGCATAGATGCAAAAGTCCTAAAATATTAACTGAATCCAAAATGCTGTAAATAATAATAACAATAACACCACATCATGATCAAGTATGGTTAAAATCAGAAAGGCCAGATCTAAAGGAGGAAAGTCATTTGACTAACTCAACAGATGTAGAAAAAGAATTTGATAATGTTCAACAACTACATATAATAAAAAGCTTATCAGAAAATTAAAAATGGAAGGGAATTCCCTTACTTTGATAGTTATCTATCAAAAACCTATTAAAAATCATATTAATAGAAAAACCTTAGAGGCATTCCCTTTACATTCAGCATTTGGGAATAAGACAGGTCCTTATTTTTGACACAGAACACTGTAGGTCCTGGACAACAAAAGACAAGCCTGAAACTAAGTAAATACAAAGAAATAAGAAGTAAATTTGAGATCAACATATAAGAATCTATAGTGTTCCTCTTTCTGACAATTAGAAAATAAGATATCACTTACAACTGTAACAAAAACATTAACAAGTCTCCCTACATAAATCAACAATAAAAAAATGTAAAATTCTATTAAAGGTTACAAATAAGGCCAACATAAATGGATGAATATACCATGTTCTCATGCAGAAGTGGGAAGAAAATACTTTTTTGTAAATCTAGCAATATGAAAAAATTTTAAAACATGATGTTGATCCTGGCTAACACGGTGAAACCCCATCTCTACTAGAAATACAAAAAATTAGCTGGGCGTGGTGGTGGGCACCTGTAGTCCCAGCTACTCAGGAGGCTGAGGCAGAGAACTGCTTGAACCCGGGAGGCAGAGGTTGCAGTGAGCTGAGATCGCGCCACTGCACTCCAGCCTGGGCGACAGAGCAAGACTCCATCTCAAAAACAAAACAAAACAAAACAAAACAAGCAAACAAACAAACAAAAAACACAAAAAAACCATGATGTTGAATAAAATAAACAGAAACAAAGTATATAATGTGTGTAAAATTTAAAACAAACACAAGAAACAATTGTTTTTAGGTTTTGTGTGTGTGTACATGTGCACATTCTGGTATGAACTCTGCTACTTTCCCCCATACCCCCAGGATATAGATCCTGAGAACTCTGCTTCTTGATATCTCTTCTTTTCTCTGTCTCTCTATCTGTCTGTCTGTCTATCCATGTAATTTTAAGGCAGGGAGGCTTATTATTGCCTGCATAAGTGCCTTAAATGGTAACCTAGGCTCGTCCTGGAAGACTTAATCTCTCAAAATACCTAGCTCAGTTTATCTAAGGTTGAAAGAGACTATGCTGGCACTTTCATTAGGTTAGAATGATAATAAAAATTCTCCCAATGCATTTACAGTGTAATATCATACCTCTACTTAGGTTTATTAATGTAATATCACTTGATGGCTAATGGACACTGGGCACTCTAAGGCTCAGTCTTCTATTTGAGATGATGCACCACTCAGTAATTTGATTACTGAGTCCCAGTATTGGGACTCAGCCATGAGAAGGAATCTGATTTCATTTCTGGGGTGGAAAGAAGCAAAGCAACAGATATGTTCCAGCACAGGTTTTGTTTTGTTTTGTTTTGTTTCCAAAGTAGGCATTTTCATGTGATATCTGGGTCACCTGGTAGATCCTATGCCTTTCTCAACTGGTAACCTCCTTGCTGCTAGCAATCCCCTTGCTATGCCCATGTATGCGTCAGGGCTTTCCCTGTGCTCTGGGTGGAGGGGGGCGGGGCTCTCTGCTCTCCCAGAAGCCTAAATCACCTGCCTTTGGCACAAAATTTGAATCACTGCTTTCCATTTCTCTACCCATTCCCTTAGAAAGATTAAGAGTCATAAAGAAATAGTTCTGATCTTGTACCCTGTCTTTAAGCTTCTAAGTGCTTTGAGATTAGCACCTGGGGCACGGTGAAAGCTCTCTGCCCTACAGTGACAGCACCCTACATTCTTCATCTCCTCCTTATGGTAGACTTAGAGTGCGTAATAGAGACGAAGGACATTCTCAGAGATGGGCAACACGGCATCGCAAAGTGTCAGCATACATTAACAGCTATAAGGCTATAAGACATGACCAGAAGCATTTCATTCTCCAACTTTATCTTCCTATGTATCACTGATTGCAACTTCTAGATTATTCTTGAGACAAGGTAAATCTGTGATAATAAATAGTGATGTTATTTAAGTGACAAAATTGTCCTATGTAAGAGAAGGAAATAAATGGCCAAGTTTTCTTACTATTCTGTTATCTAAAACTGAATTTATTCAATAATATTATTATTTATTCTCTTTATTATAACTCTGGTTTCAACTTATATCTGAGCAGAATCTGGGCTAACTCCAGGATTAGCTATTGGGAAAGAGCCTTTAAAGAAAAACATGCTTAATTCACTTCCTGATACACAAGGGAAAATAGTATTACAATAGAATGCAAAGACCACTGTTTTGTATGGCCCTGGAAAACAATGCTCTTTATTCTCTGTGAAAATTTGAGTACAGTTGA
The DNA here is from genome assembly GCF_008728515.1 of Papio anubis. Classification (NCBI taxonomy): domain Eukaryota; kingdom Metazoa; phylum Chordata; class Mammalia; order Primates; family Cercopithecidae; genus Papio; species Papio anubis. The sequence continues at coordinate 73,821,444 of NC_044985.1, read as the reverse complement.
TGCAATGGGGAGGCTTGGCAGTTTTTGAGATGACTCACCATCTCATACTGTGATATTTTATCTGAAATGTTTTCCGTTTTTAAGATAAAGGTAGTTTTCAACTTACTGCAAACAGCTTTACATTCCTTGGCTAAATATACCCTCACTATGTGACACTTATGAAGCAGCATGTTTCACTGAGTAATCCAGACATTCTGATGATGAACTACTATGTTTTGTTGTGATTTTCTCTAGGTCTCATCTACACCAGGACTAGAGTTTTTCAAAATGTGGTTCTTGAGCCATCAGGATCACTGTCATCTGGGAACTTGTTAAAAATACAAACTCTCTCACCCTACCCCAGACCTACTGAATTAGAAGCTCTGGAGCCAGCGTTCAGCGATTTCTATTTTGTAAACATTCCAGGTGATCCTGACGCATACTAAAGTTTGAAGTAAGTCAGGCAGTAAGATACTGCCCTAGGCCAATCACACCTTCAATTGTGGCACCTGATAGTAGCACCATGGATATCTAAGTGAACCAGATTTTCTGATGTTGGATTATTTCATTTTGTTATGTGAGCCCTGTTTCCCTAGGGCTCGCAGGGCAAGCCCACACTCTGAAGTTACAGGTTTCTTTAGAAGAAAATGGACAGTACCATTTCAAGGACTCTAGAAAGAGGCAGATCCTGAAATAGGCAATAGTGACCAAGACACCTTAGCTTGCAGGTGAGTGGAGATGATTTCCTTCTCTCTGGATTTGATGATTATTTAGGCCTTGAGGAGTGGAGGGGAAGTCCCCTTCCTGCTTAGGAAGAGTGACCAAGTCGGCAAGAGGCCCCCTCCCAAGAGGCAGGCGTATGGTGGAGCAACATCCGCAGCAGAGGATCTGCTGGAGTTCTGGAGTTCTGAAAGACACTGTCTACCCCATGCGGAGGGACTGCATGAGGCCACTGTCAGCGGAGGGGGCAGCATGGAGGTCTGATTAGGAAGGTGTCTGTGTGACAGTTCTCTTTCTGACACTGTCAGAAAATTTTTTTAAAAAGCTGAGAAAATATAGAGGCTAAAGACAGGATGGTGGCTGCAGGTATTGTAATATTGACATCATAAATAAATGTTGCACCCACAGACTGGTGAAACCTAGATATACTGTTTACACCTGCTGAAATGCTTCATTAACACAAATTCTTTCACTTCTAGTTTGTTGACTTACAATTCTAACTCTTGATGCCTAGAGTTGGAATCATAGCTTACAACACGCCTATCTTTTCTGTTGGCCCCGGCATAACATATGCAAAATCAATGAGAATTGAAAGGCAGAAAATATAATTTCACAGAAATCCAGGATACTATGAAAACAGCTCTTATTAATATAGATTCTTCCTTCATTTCTCTCACAATATTACAAACCAACACCTATGAAGTAATCAGAGCCAAAGAAAGCAGAAATCTCACACAAGAATTTTGCCAACCTATGAAGTCTTTGACTTTTCTTTGTAAGTTAGTCTTCTGTTTAAAGTTTTTTAGAGAAAATATTTTCTCCTATATCTTGAAATGAGGGCTTTATGGAATTTTACTAAGAATTCCAGAAGTTCAAAAAACAAACCAACCACAAACAGGCAAAATAGCCTCTACTACCAGCTCTATCACTTCCTGTCCATTCTAACTTCTTAATCTCCCATTCTCCTTCTGATTCCAATAGACCACTCTTAGAGATTTATTACGCATTTCATATCCAGGCTGCCAAGATGAAGATCTTATTTGAGACCTTCTCATACTCATTGCCCCTGAATCCAGCCATTTAAATCACTTGAGCATTCTTTCAGGAGATAGCCATATTCTACAGGGAGAATCTGCCATTTAAGCACCAAGGATAATCATAGACAAATCACACCCAGGCAAATCATAGACAAGAGCTTGTGGTCTTTGCAAACATTTACAAGAAACTTTTGGCCGAGCATAGTGGCTCATGCCTGTAATCCCAGCACTTTGGGAGGCTGGGGTGGGTAGATCACCTGAGGTCAGGAGTTTGAGACCACCCTGGCCAACATGGCAAAACTCCGTCTCTACTAAAAATACAAAAATTAGCCGGGTATGGTGGTGCATGCTTGTAATCCCATCTACTCAAGAGGCTGAGGCAAGAGAATTGCTTGAACCTGGAAGGCAGAGGTTACAGTGGGCCAAGACCGTGCCATTGCACTCCAGCCTGGGGACAGAGTGAGACTCAAAAATAACAACAACAACAACAACAACAAAAACCCAGAATTTTTTTACAATAATAAATTTAACAACCTTTATATAACTAGAAATGATTGCATTGGTTTATTATCGTTTTGAGTTTCCTTATGTAAAATTTGGACAACTTCTTAAATTTCTACAAGGACCAGAAATTGTTTCATCAGAAGAGTTGCATGGCAAATGTACTGGATTGTCAGTAAAGAGAAATGCCTTTGTTAACTTGAGCAAGTTACTTAACTTCTCTAAGCTACAGTTTCTTCATCCATAAAATGAAGGCATTGGGTGCTGAAAGGAAGGCACTGGACTCTGACCCTTCACAATGTTTAAAATCTAGGAAGTCTAGTCCAAAGATAAATATTTTGAAGCTATAAAATTATATTCTTTGATCTGTTCTTTTGCATCACTTCACGTTGTCTAGTTAAGTTTCTTTGCACAGAATAGCAATAAATGTTACTGGATGACCCATGTTTCCAAAACTGTGCCCTGGCATTGATTTCTTGAGATACCCATGCCTGACTTTGTATGACCCTACTCTTTCAGCAATACACTTCTGGAACAAGCAGTACTCATGCTGCTGAAGGATGAGGCTGGACATCATCCTGAAATCAAATAGACTCATCTAAATAGCCTACTCCTATTGGCAAACCAGTTCAATTCCATATTTCTTAAACTAAAATGAAAATCCATTTAACTTCCTTCTCCAACTTGAAATGCTGAGACCAAGTACATGTGGATGAGTAAGAAGACAGCAAAAAAAAGTGAAATCACAACTTGAATGAGAACTTGTTTAAGTAATTGCCTATTTTGTACCAGATGTTCTGTCAGGTACTTTGAATTTCTTTTAAAATTTATTATCTTAGCAAGCCAGTGAAGTATTATTTTTTCCCATTTTACAGATAAAGACATAGTCTCAGAGAAAGTTGGTGGCTTGCTAAAAGTCACACACCTAGTAAATGTCAGAATCAGTTAGAACCCAGGTCATTCTGAAGGTTCTTTCCACTACATCACCCTCCTCTCACATTTTAGATATTGAGTAATAAACATTTAACATTAAAATACAGAAGAATATCACAGATATTTGAGTACGAAGAGCATTATTTCATATAAATATGGCTCTTCTCAGTACACCTAGATGTGGCCCACATCATTGCCAAAGATTACTTGGCAGTCTCTAATTTCAACTCTTCTCTCTCCAGCTTATGTTTCTTGCTGGCAGAATAGTAGGATCTAGGAATAGAATCTCCTCAGTTGGTGAATTTAAGCTGTTCCTCAGTGATGGTCACCACTTAACATTACCACAACAAAAAACACACTTATTGAGTTGCTAGACGATTGTTTACCCTAAATCCTAATGAGAAAACACACATTATAGGGAAGTAGTAGTACTTATTTTTTTAAGATTTTTAGACACAGACAAATAATATAGTCCCTGAAAAGCATATTGTTGAATCTGCTGAATTTCCTGGATATTTAAGATGATGATTGCAATAAGATACCTCAGTTGGACTATGACTAGGATTGGCACAGACAAGAATTAATCTCTATCAAAGAGATAAATGCCCCATGGTTAGCAAATTCAGAATAATCTAGAAATTCAGATAACTGGTGATAAGGAGAGAGGCCAGGAATTTAAGACTACTAATGGTTAAGAGCTTGAAAACAAATTAAGAACAGGAAAGTCACCAGAGGTAGGATAGGAAAAACGAAGAGTGAACAAGCAGAATTAGGATTAGGATTAGCCTGAGTACTTCCACATAATGGCCCACATGGTTAGAAATGTAGGAAAGAGATTTTCCTAAGGTAGAAAGCAGAGCAACCCAGTAAAACTGAATGTATTTTACAAGGCTGAGAATGTATTTTGAATATATAAGCTAGCAACCTCCAGTGACAAAATGTTCAGATATCCTTGAGTCTCAATGTAATTTAGGCTCCTCAGAACAGATATCATAGAGGCATATGAGGCCATTTAGATTTAAGCACAAAAATACAGTTAAATCCTATGTTGATGTAACTATACTTTCAATTATTATTATGTCTCACATACCTTATAAATAAGAAACAAAATATATGTTTGTCTCTTTTGCCATAGTTTGAAAAGTTTATGTCAGGTGTTAATGTTGTCACAATATGAAAATTGCAATTAACTTCTTTTTTCCTACTTATGCTTCTTGCATTAGTACCTTGTTATTCATTCCAGTCCTCATTCATTCATTTTTCATGCACTTATTTCCCACACTTACAACATGCTAGGAAATGTGCTAGATGCTAGAGGAATAAAGATGAATAAGAGAAGGGCCCTATCTCCAAGGAATTCTGTTTAGTGTGATAAACAGATATACAAACACAAACCCCAAAACAGTGTGATCAGTGCTAGGGCAGAGTCATGTCTGAGGTTTGCCAGGATTTCAGAGACAGGAACCACATGGGAGCATTACCAGGAAGCCCCGAGGGCTAAGCTGAGATCGGAGACAATGAATTCATAGTGACATCAACTCACTCTGCTGGTAAAGAAAAATCACAAAATATATCAATGCAGGTAAAGAAGCAAAGAAATCAAGTGGATTATTTCAGACACAGAGATTTTGCAAGGTTGCAAGGCAGAGGAAAAAAAGAGGAATAGTGAAATATAGGGTACTTTTCAACAAAGAGCTCAGTCAAAACTGGCTAGGTAAGAAATAAGGCTAAAAGATGTCTGGGGAGAGTTTGTAAATTAGAATAAAATAAGAGGAATCCAATAAACCAGGAGTCTCAATGAGATTTTATGAGAAGGAATAGGAGACAACAAATTAGGTATTTTGGTTCAATAAATCAATCAGCCAGTAATTATGGTATTCATACAACTTATTACTCAAATTGAGTGAAAAAGAGTGAAAGAGACTATTAATAATTAGTTGAGGCAGCCAAGTAGAAGCTGGGATGATCCCAGGTGTATAAGTTAAGTTGTCCAGGCCAGGTGTGGTGGCTTACACCTGTAATCCCAGCACTATGGGAGGCCAATGCCAATGGACTGCTTGAATCCAGGAGTTCAGAACCAGCCTGGGCAACATGGCGAAACCCCGTCTCAACTAAAAATACAAAAAGTTAGTCTAGGGTGGTGGCACATGCCTGTAATCTCGGCTACTCAGGAGGCTGAGGTGGGAAAGTCACCTGAGCTGGGATTTGAGGTGACAGTGAGCCAAGATTGTGCCACTGCACTCCAGCCCTCCAGCCTGGGCAACCAGAGTGAGACCCTGGTTCAAAAAAACAAAACAAACAAAACAAGCTGCCCTGTCAAAATTCTGTGTTAGGCACTGGGCATAAAGTGAGAAACAAGGCAGAAATTGTCACTGTTATTATGGAGTTTACAGTCATCCAGCAGACACACTTGGAAAAATAAAGTATAACTTTAATAAGTATTACTAAAAAGAGAGGTTAAGGAACCACGGGAGTTCTTAACAGAGGAAACCAACATCTTCTTTCCAAAGGGTCCCCTTAAGAAATGACATTTAAGCTGAGACTACAAAAATGAGTGGAGTTTGAAGGTGAAGAAATGAGGCGTAAGTGTCTGGGCAGAGGGAGGAACATTTACTACACCCTTGGGATGGGATAGAACATCATGTTTGATTTCTACATTTTCCACTAGGTTTTTAAAAAATTATTTTTTCTTTTTTAAATAACTTCAACTTACATCTTAGATTCAAGGGGTACATGTGTAGGTTTGTTGCATGGAAATACTGCATGATGCTGAGGTTTGGGATATGAATGATCCCATCACCCAGGTAGTGAGCATAGTAGCCAACAGTTTTTCAACCCTTGCCCCTACCATTGGTCTCCAGCTTCTATTGTCATATTTATGTTCATGAGTACCAGATGTTTATGTCCCATTTATAAGTGTGAATATTGGCATTTGGTTTTCTGTTCCTGCATTAATTCACTTAGGAAAATGGTCTCCAGCTGCATCCATCTTGCTACAAAGGACATGACTTCATCCTTTTTTATGGCTGTGTAGTATTCCATGTTGTATATAGAGCACATTTTTCTATATCCAATCTACCATTGATGGGCACCTAGGTTGATTCCATGTCTTTGCTACTATGAATAGTACTGTGATTAACATATGAGTATATGTGTCTTTTTGGCAGAACAATTTTTCTTTTCGATATATATCCAGTAATGGAATTGCTGGATCAAACAGTAGTTTTAAGTTCTTTGAGAAATCACCAAACAGTTTTCCATGGTGGCTGAACTAACTTAGATTTCCACCAACAGTATATAAGCATTCCCTTTTCTCAGAAGCCTCACCAGCATTTGCTGTTTATTCATTTTTTAATAATAGCCATTCTGACTGTCATGAAATGGTATCTTATTGTAGTTTTGATTTGCATTTCTCTGATGATTAGTGATATGGGGCATTTTTTCATGTTTGTTTGTCTTCTTTTAAGAAGTGTCTGTTCATGTTCTTTTCTCACTTTTTAATAGGTTTTGCTTTGTTTTGTTTTGTTTGAGACAGGGTCTTGCTTTGTCACCTAATCCAGGGTGTGGTGGTGCAGTCATGGCTCACTGCAGCCTCAACCAATTCTCCAACCTCAGCCTCCTGAGTAGCTGGGACTACAGGAACACACCACTATGCCTGGTTAATTTTTGTATTTTTTGTTGAGAAGGGGTCTTGCCATGTTGCCCAGGCTGGTCTCAAACTCCTGGACTCAGAGATCCAGCCACCTTGGCCACGCAAAGTGCTGGGATTACAGGTGCGACACACTGTGCCTGGCCAGGGTTATTTGTTTTTTGCTTATTGAACTGTTTAAGTTCCTTATAGATTCTGGATATTAGACCCTTGTCTGATGCATAGTTTGTAAATATTTTCTCCAATTCTGTAGGTTTCCTGTTTACTCTGTTAATAGTTTCTTTTGCTCTACAGAAGCACTTTAGTTTAATTACATCCTACTTGTCAATTTTTGGTTTTGTTGCAGTTGCTTTGAGGACTGAGTTATAAATTCTTTCCTAAGGTCAATGTCCAGAATGGTGTTTCCTAGGTTTTCTTCTAAGATTCTTACAGTTTGAGGCCTTACATTTAAATCTTTACTCCATCTTGATTTAATTTTTGTATATGGTGAAATGTGGGGGTCCAGATTCATTCTTCTGCATATGGCTAGCCAGCTATCCTAGCATCATTTGTTGAATAGGGAGTCCTTTCCTCATTGGTTATTTTTGTCAACTTTGTCAAAGATTAGATGGCTGTAGGTGTAAGGCTTTATTTCTGGGGTCTCTATTCTGTTCCATTGATCTGTGTGTCTGTTTTTGTACCAGTACCATGCTGTTTTGGTTACTGTTACCTTATAGTATAGTTTGAAGTCAGGTAATGTGATTCCTCTGGCTTTTTGTTTTCGTCTTTTTGCTTAGGATTGCTTTGGCTATTTGGGCTCTTTTTTGTTGCATATGAATTTTAGAATTTTTTTTCTAATTCTGTGAAAAATGACATTGGTAGTTTGATAGGAATAGTATTGAGTCTGTAGATTGCTTTGGGCAGTGTGGCCATTTTAATAATATTTATTCTACCAATTTATGAGCATGGAATATTTTTCCATTTGTTTCTGTCATCTGTGATTTCTTTCATCAGTGTTTTGCAGTTCTCCTTGTACAAATCTTTTACCTCCTTGGTGAGATATATTTGTAGGTATTTTATTTTTTTGTGGCTATTATAAATGGACTGTGTTCTTGATTTGGCTCTCAGCTTGAACAATATTGGTGTATAGAAATGCTACTGATATTTGTACATTGATTTTGTATCCTGAAACTTTACTGAAATTATTTACCAGTTCCAGGGCCTTTTGGCAGAGTCTTTGGGACTTTCTAGGTATAGAATCATATGGTTGGCAATGAGATAGTTTGACTTCTTTTCCTATTTGGATGCTTTTGATTTTTTTTCTCTTCCCTGATTGCTCTGGCAAGGAATTCCAGTACTATGTTGAATAGGTGTGGTGAGAGTAGACATCCTTGTCTTGTTCCACTTCTCAAGGGGAATGCTTCCAGCTTTTGCCCATTCAGCATGATGTTGGCTGTGCATTTGTCATAGATGGCTTTTATTATCTTGAGGTAGGTTCTTTTCATGGGTAGTTTGTTGAGGGTTTTTATCATTAAGGGATGTTAGGTTTTATCCAAGGCTTTTCCTGCAACTATCGAAATAATCATAATGCTTTTGTTTTAAATTCTGTTTATGTGGTAAATCACATTTGCTTTGCAAATGCTGAACCAGCCTTGTATCCCAGGAATGAAGACTAGTTGATTGTGGTGAATTAACTTTTTGATGTGCGCTGGATTTGGTCTGCAGCATTTTGTTAAGGATTTCTATATCCATGTTCATCAGGCATATTGGCCTGTAGTCTTCTTTTTTTGCTGTGTCTCTGCCAGGTTTTGGTTTCAGGGTGATGTTGGCTTCATACAATAAGTTAGGAAGGAGTCCTTTCTCCTTGATTTTTTGGAATAGTTTCAGTAGAATTAGTACCAGCTCTTCTTTGTATGTCTAGTAGCATTTGTCTGTGAATCTATCTGTTCTGGTGCTTTGGTTGGTTGGTAGGTCTTTTTCTTTTTTTAATTACTGATTCAACTTTGAAACTCAGTATTGGTCTGTTCAGGGTTTCAATTTCTTTCTAATTCAATCTTGGCAGGTTGTGTGTTTCCAGGAATTTATCAGTTTCCTCTGGATTTTCTAGTTTGTGAGCATAGAGGTGTTAATAGTAGTCTCTGAGAATCTTTTGTATTTCTGTGGGATCAGTTTTAATGTCACCTTTGACAATTTCTGATTGTGCTTATTTGGATCTTTCTTTTTCTTTGTTAATCTAGCAAGGAGTCTATTGATTTTGTTTATCCTTTCAAAGGATCAACTTTTGATTTCATTGATTCTTTGTGTGAATTTTTGGGTCTCAATTTCATTCAGTTCTAGTCTTTTGTTTAGTTATTTCTATTCTGCTAGCTTTGGGGTTAGTTTCTTGTTTTTCTAGCTCCTCAAGGTGTACGCTAGATCATTAATTTGAGATCTTTCTAATGTTTTGAGGTAAGTGTTTAGTGCTATAAACTTTCCTCTTAAGACTGCTTTTGCTGCATCCCAGAGATTTGGGTATATCTGTTTTCATTTATTTCAAAGTATTTTTTATTTCTGCATTGATTTCATTGTTTACCCAAAAGTCATTCAGGAGCAAGGTGCTTAATTTCCATGTGTTAGTGTGGCTTTGAGAGATCTTCTTTGTATTGATTTCTGTTTTTATTCCACTGTGATCTGAGAGTACGGCTGGTATTATTTCCATTTTTAAAAAAATGTATTGAGATTAATTATGGCAGAGCATGTGGTCAACCTTGGAGAACGTTCCATGTATAGCTGATAAGAATATATATATTCTGTGGTTAATGGGTGGAGGTATTTTGTCAATATCTATTAGATTAGACAGGTCAAGTGTTGAATTTAAGTCCAGAATTTATTTGTTAGTTTTCTGCCTCAATGATTTGTCGAATGCTGTTAGTGGGATATCCAAGTTCCCCACTATTACTGTGTGGCTGTCTAAGTGGTTTTATATACTAGAAGTAGTTTTTTTTTTTTTTTTTTTAAATGAATCTGGGTGCTCCAATGTTGAGTACATATATATTTAGAATAGTTGTCTTCTTGTTGAGCCTTTTATCATTATGTAATGACCTTTGTCCTTTTTGACCTCTGAATGCCTGGTGATCTGCCTGAGCATAGAGGGGAGAGAGCCTTGCTGCTCCAGGAAGGTAGGAGGCTGAGGCTGCTGGTCCAGGCAAATGTGTGCTCTAAATGCCTGGATTTCTGCCTGGCGGTGGAGTGGAAAGAGCCCTGCTGCACCACAATCTCAGGGGAGCAGGGTAGGGCACCCAGCAATGGCACACACAGACTGGTTCCAGGTTACCAAGCTGGTCCTGGCTGCAAGACTTGTTGCCCAGGAGATGCCACAACTGTAGCAGCTCTCCTCCTGCCACAGGCCTGTGACAGGGGAGAACACAATTCCAGAGCCTACTGGTAAGGTACTTTTCACAATTCTGGCCTGTAGAGGTCCCTATCTCACTCCAGAGCAAGCACTTCAATCTCTGGCCTAAGACAAAAATGTCTGCTTGGCCACATTGCCAGGCTGCCAAAGAATGGCTGACTTTCTATGAGTCTAGATTAAAAATGGCATCCTGCTCTCAATCCTGGGTCTGAGAAATTGCCTGCAGCTTTTCCCAATGTCTTTCCCTCATAGTATCTCCAAGCCTCTCCCCAAGTTAGCTCCAGGGCATGGGAGGAACTAAGTACTCTTTCTCAGCCTGGGGTGCTTGGATCCCCAGTGGAAGGGTGAGTCACAGAGGGAGGCTCTCTGCCTCTCTCACCTACTAGGGCTTCACTCACTTTTATCAGCTGGACACCATCATGGGGCCAGTGTTCTCCTCCCTATCTGGAGTATCTTTCACAATTCCAGTGGATTCTGATTTTGCTTCTTGAATTAAAGCTCACAGTTGATCTTTATGTACTATCTTGCTATTTCCAAGTGGCTGAGGCATGCTAAAACCCTCTAATCAGCTGTCTTGGAAAAAAAAAATTCTTATTGTTATTTTCTTCCTTTATGGTTTATAATCCTTCCTGCAGCCCTGTGCATATTTTAAACATACTTTGTAAATATTTCTGTCAGGTTATTCTACTCTTTTAAGCCTTGGCTTCCATTTCTTTCATCTGCTGAGTCTCAAACGTACTTACTTGTTTTATGGTATGATTTACAGTGTTTGACTATGACCTACTCATTAGAAGAGAGTTCTCTGTGGAAAGTAGTCTATAGGATACTTTTCCTTTGTCTCAACTTGCAAGAAAGAACTGGATTCCTTACAGAAGGAGCAGGACTGAAAACCAAACCAAACCAAAACAACAAAAACGAACTGGATCCCTTTTAGCTGATTTCCCGGCTTCAAAGTCTTTCCACATAGGCAGCATGATTTCAGACTCCCCATCTGGGCATGGCACATACCTGGGTTTTTTTTTATTTCTTGCAGGTGATATTTTCTCATTCATCATCCTGGGATACTAATAAACCTTCTTGTTGCTTAACTGGGCTGATGGGCAGAGTTCCCTTATTCTCCATTTCAAAGTCAGCCCAGTGCTTTATGACTCCCAGATTTATCTAAATAGCTGTTTCAGCTTCAATCCTAGAGTCTGAAGCCTGTAATCTCCTTTTGGGGAGACAATTAGTAGAACCAACTCCAGTGTTTAAGGCCTGTATCTGATTGCAACAATTCTATGAGCGGTTTGGGCATAAGATTCTGCTTAGCACTCTGACTTTAAGTTCCCTTTTTAATTCTAATACTCGGGGGACTTTCTTTCTTGATTTCAAACTCAGCTTCATACCTAAAGAAGTTTTAGCCATATGTTATTCTATGTTTAGAGCAGAAGAGTTAAGGATTAATTCCCATCAGCTCATGTTATATCATGATAAGTTTGAGAAAATTTTCAGAAAATGTATTTACTTATCAAGAAAAGTATGGAGCATCTAGAATGTTGAAGCACAAGCACACCTCATTTTATTGCATTTCACTTTATTGTGCTTCACAAAGACTGTGGTTTTTACAAATTGAGTTTGTGGCAACTCTGCATCAAACAAGTATATTGGCACCATTTTTCAACAACATAAGATCACTTGCTGTCTCTGTTGCATTTTGGTGATTCTTGCAATTGATTTCAAATTTTATTATTATTATAATATCTGTTATGGTGATCTATGATCAGTGCTTTTTTGATGTTACTTTTGTATTTGTTTTGGGGCACCTGGAACCGTGTCTGTATAAGACAGTGAACTTAATAAACGTTGTATGTGTTCTGATTGCTCCACAAACTGGTCATTACCCTGTCTCTCTCCTTCTCTTTAGGCCTCCCTAATCCCTGAGATACAACAATATTGAAATTAGGCCACTTAATAACCCTACGATGGCCTTTAAGTGGCTGAGTGAAAGGAACAGTCACATGTGACTCACTTCAAATCAAAAGCTAGAAATGATCAAGCTTAGTGAGGAAGGCATATCAAAAGCCAAGACAGGCTGAGAGGTAGGCCTCTTATGTCAAATAGTTAGCCAGGTTGTTAACAGAACAAAAAAGCTCTTGAAAGAAATTAAATGTGCTACTCCATTGAATACACAGATAACAAAAAAGCAAAACAGCCTTTTTGCCAATATGGAGAAAGTTTGAGTGGTTGAGACAGAAGATCAAACCAGCCACAACATTCTCTTAAGCTGAAACCTAATCCAGAGCAAAACACAAACTCTTTTCAATTCTATGAAAGCTGAGAGAGAGGAGGAAGTGCCAGAAGAAAAGTTTAAAGCTAGCAGAGGCTGCTTCATGAGGTTTAAGGAAAGAAGCAGTCTCCAAAATATCAAAGTACAAGGTGAATCAGTGAGTGCTGATATGGAAGCTGCAGCAAGTCAGTTAGCCAGGAGATCTAAACAACATCATTGATGAAGGTGGCTACACTAAACAACAGATTTTCAATGTAGATGAAACAGCCTTATATTGAAAGATAACATCTAGGACTTTCACAGTTAGAGAGAAGTTGATGCCTGACTTCAAAGCTTCAAAGGATAGGTTGACTCTCTTGTTCTAAGGGCTAATGCAGCTGATGACTTTAAGTTGAAGCCAATGCTCATGTGTCATTCTGAAAATCCTAGGGACCTTAAGAATTATGCTAAATCTACTCTGCTTGTGCTCTAGAAATGAAAGAACAAAGCCTGGATGATGGCATATCTGTTTACTGACCATTTTAAGTCCACTGTTGAGACCTACTTCTCAGAAAAAAAAAAGATTTCCTTCAAAATGTTACTGCTCGTTGACAATGCACCATTGGTGCATTGCTCTTGGGTGACCAGAGCATTGGTGTACATCCTCAGAAATACAGAGAGCTTAATGAAGATGTACAAGAAGCTTAATGTTGTTTTCATGCTTGTGAACACATCCATTCTGTAGCCCATGGATCAAGGAGGAATTTTGGCTTTTAAGTCTATTATTTAAGAAATACATTTTATATGGCTATAGATGCCATAGATGGTGATTCCTCTGATAAATCTAGGCAAAGTAAACTGAAAATCTCGTGAAAGAATTCACCATTCTAGATGCCATTAAGAATTTTAATTCATGGGAGGACATCAGACTCTCAACATTCACAGGAGTTTGGAAGAGGTTGATTCAAACCTTCGTGAATGACTTTGAGGGATTCAAGACTTCACTGAAGGAAGTAACTGCATATGTGATAGAAATAGCAAGAGAACTACAGCCTGATGATATGCAGTCTCATGAGAAAACTTGAACACATGAGGACTTACTGCTGCTTCTATCTTTTTTCTTTTTCTCTTTCTTTCTCTCTCTATCTCTCCTTTTTTTTTTTTTTTTTTTTTTTTTTGGTAGAGACCAGGTCTCACTATGCTGCTCAGGCTGGTCATAATTCCTGGGCTCAAGTGATCCTCCCACCTTGGCCTCCCAAAGTGCTGGGATTACAGGCATGAACCACCACACTCAGCGAGGACTTGCCCCTTATGAATGAACAAAGAAACTGCTTTTTTTTTTTTTTTTTTTCTGAGACACAGTCTCACCCTGTTGCCCAGGCTGGAATGCAGTGGTATAATGTCGGCTCACTGCAACCTGTGCCTCCTGGGTTCAAGTGACTCTCCTACCCCAGCCTGCCAAGTAGCTGGGATTACAGGTGTGCACCACTACGCCCAGCTAATTTTTATATTTTTAGTACAGATGGGGTTTCACTATGTTGGTCAGGCTGGTCTTGAACTCTTGACCTCATGATCCTCCCGCCTTGGCCTCCCAAAGTGCTGGGATTACAGGCGTGAGCCACCGCGCCCAGCCAGAAACTGGTTTCTTGAGATAGAACCTACTCCTGATGAACATGCTGTGAACATTGTTGAAATAAAAGAAAGAATTTAGAACATTCTATAAATTTAATTGACAAAGCTACAGCAGAGTTTGAGAAGATTGACTCCAATTTTGAAAGAAGTTCTATGGGTAAAATGAAAGAAGTTCGATGGGTAAAATGCTATCAAACAGCACTGCATGCTACAGAGAAATCTTTTGTGAAAGGAAACGTCAATCTATGTGGCAAACTTCATTGTTTTCTCATTTTAAGAAATTGCCAAGGATACTCCAGCCATCAGCAACTACCACCCTAATCAGTCAGCTGCCATCAATATCTAGGCAAGACCATCCACCAGCAAACTAATGCAGGAACAGAAAAACAAACACTGTATGTTCTCACTTATAAGTGGGAGCTCATTGATAAGAACACATAGACACATTGGGGGAAACAACGTACATTGGGGCCTGTTGCAGTAGGGGTTAGTGGGAGGGAGAGCATCAGGAAGATTAACTAATGGATGCTGGGCTTAATACCTAGGTGATGGGATGATCTGTGCAGCAAACCACCATGGCACACATTTACCTATGTTAACAACCCTGCACATTCTGAACATGTACACCTGAACTTAAAAGTTGAAAAATAAAATAAAATTTTGAGACTTGGAAAATTGAGAAGGGAATTGCTCTGGTTTGAATGTCCGTGTCTCTCGCCAAAATGCACATTAAAACTTAATCCCAGTGTAACAGTATTAACAGGTGGGGCCTTTAGGAAGTGACTGAACCACAAGGGTCCTATCCACCCTCATGGATGGGACCCAAGGGAGTGAGTTGGGCTGTCTGTCGCCTTTCTGTCTTCTACCATGTAAGGATGCCATGAGAAGGTGACATAGATGGAACAGGCCCTCACTAGATATTATACACAGCTACAGCAGAGTTTGAAAGGACTGATTCCTACTGGTGCCTTGATCTTGGATTTCCCAGCCTCCAGAACTGTGAGAAGATACATTGTTTAAAAATAAATGATCCAATCTGTGATATTTTGTAATAGTAGCATACACGGACTAAAACGTCAATTATCGGGGAAGAAGAAAGGGAAGCGAAATCAGAGCAGAGTCAGTGATAGCATGAATTAGTTAACAGCAGCGAAACAAACCCAGCACCTTGCTCTCCAGGCCAACACACTGACAGGCAGCAAACTCCCTGAAATAGGGCTACATGACCTAGGCTTCATACCTGCTAAAGGTGCAGGGAGACAGCAAGACCCCTAAAAAGAATGGCTGTGTGCTATGTTAGTCAGAAGGCATCTGAATTCATCTCATGAAGAGTTCATTCTATTTTGGCCAAAAGCATTTTGTCCATTTTATTCTAGTGCTATACACATAATAATCATTTCATTTACTGTGGTAACTTTGTAATGTACCAACATGGCTAGCCTGAACTAAAGTCTCAAGTTTCCCTTTCCTGTATGTTTCTCTTGTTAGGTTGGGCCACAGGAGACCTTCGTGGGAGACATGGAGGGCAGACATGAAGTGGCAGCCATTTTGCAGCCCAACCATGTTGTCACTTATCTAAGAAGTATTAGAGGCCATAGACACTACCAAAACTGCCTCACCTTTTCCTAGACACTCCTTTAGCTTCTTTGACTCCTGAGACCAGGATGGGTGTTTAGCTACATAAAGAAAAGCCCAGCTTCTGTAGGCCACCCACACCACCGAGGTCTAAGACAAGAACTGACGTGGTTTCAGTCTGTCCTGTGGGCTCCACCTTATTTATGCTTGTGGGGTCCAGCTTGTTCTTACTCTCCCCTTCTTTACATCTATCTTGCCTTCACACCTGCCTGCCTTGTAGACTTACAAGTTCCATCGTCAGATGTGAAGACAGCAGCCTTACAGAGACTGCCCGGTTACATAAGCTCAAATTATTGTGATAAATTCCTTTGTGTCTATCATATATAACACACTACAAGACAATATAGAAATACATACATCCACTCTGCTCCTCTGATTGAATCCTGAGTTCCCACCATATTTGTTTCTGATTGTGTCAGTCCATTTGGGCTGCTATAACAAAGTACTAGAGATTGGGTGGCTGATAAACAACAGAAATTTATTTCTCACAGTTATGGAGCCTGGAGGTCCAAAACACAGTGCTAGGATGGTCAGGTTCTGGTGAGGGTCCTCTTCCAGGCTGCAGACTGCTGTCTTCTCATTGTGTTCACACATGGTAGAAAGAAACAAGACAGCTCTCTGGGGTGTCCATCGTAAGGGCACTAATCCCCTTCACGAGGTCACTCTCATGACCTAATCACCTCCCAAAAGTCCCACCTTCAAATACCATCACACCAGGGATTCGGATTTTGGCATATGAATTTTGGGAGGGACATAAACATTCACTCCATTGCACTGATATTACCAAAGGTATTTTTCAATTTCTGTGATGTATAGCAATTATATTTAGTACCTTTCATGGATCATTGTCCTGGTTATTTACTTTTTTTTTTTTTTTTTTTTCTGAGACAGAGTCTCACTCTGTCGCCCAGGCTGGAGTGCAGTGGCGTGATCTCGGCTCACTGTAACCTCTGCCTCCCAGGTTCAAGGATTCTCCTGCCTCAGCCTCCCGAGTAGCTGGGATTACAGGTGTGGGCCACCACACCTGGCTAATTTTTGTATTTTTAGTAGACATGGCATTTCATGGTTTCACCATGTTGGTCAGGCTGGTCTCGAACTCCCGACCTCAAGATCCGCCCACCTCAGCCTCCCAAAGTGCTGGGATTACCGGCATGAGCCACTGTGCCCAGCTTATTTACTCTTTCAATTTATCCCTCACTTTCTTTGAATACTATTTTTCTTGAACCAGCAGAATTGGAATGATCCATATTCAGAAAAAGTAATCATTTGTTTCCTACTTAAAGTTATCTATAAAATGCCTGACCCCACCTCTCCCTTATCATCCTTGCAAGAGCCTTGAAAGGATCATTCAAAATACATAACTCGGATATAATGCTAATGAGGAACCAACAATCTATAAATTATGAATAGTGACAGAAGGCAAGGCAGTGTTTGTGATTCAGCTCAATAGGCTTTGCTGGCAGGAAAACATCCTGTAATAAATCCTCTGATTGCTGAAAAACATGGTTCAAATAAAAAATCAAGTAATACTGCGTATCTAAACAGAAATATAAGAATAAACACTTGCAAACTTTGAACTCCACTCCCCTGACCTTTTTAAACAGAACTTAAGCTGCATGGAAAGAGTAAGGAATTTTGTAATAAATCAGGTGTGGGTCTCAATCACGGCATTTTTGAGCTCTGTGACTTTAAGCCAGTGATTGAACTTTTCAGAAGCTGAGTTTTCTTACCTATAAAATGGCAGTAACAGTATCAGCCTCACAGGACTGGTGAAAAGATCAGAAATAATACACAAAATTTCTGGCATACTAAAGGCGCTGGGGGAATGCTTTAAACAGCATGTTTCCCCTTTTGGAAAAAAACTTTAAAAATATTTCTCTGAAAATGATGTCCTAGAAAATCCCTACAAAAGGAGATATACTTTCCTGTTGCTCAAGCCCACTCATCTTGCTTTCCAGCCACAAGATTCCTATTTACCAAACCTTTCCCCAATTGGTGGGAGGTCAAACTAAAGAAACCTAGGAGCTTACTCTGTCGCTGTGGAGAGGATAAACATTCTTGCAGGGATGTGGGGCCTTAGAAAATGCAAGGCTCTGGTCCTTAATAAAAGAGCTGCTGCTTTTGCAACAGCACCATGTGCTTGGTCACAAGACAGATGAGGACAAATAGAGGGTAGGTCCTTCTTGGCCCAAGTTGGAGATGAGTGGGTGAGTAGACTGCTATTGTCTCTCACTGCTGCTAGCCATGTTTCTACCTTCCTGATTGTGGTCAAGCTACCAACGCGAGAAATTCCCAAAGTGAAAATATACTGACAGCTGTGTTTGGAATCTATTAACAACCTTTCAACAATTACACACAGGGCCAAATTTGACCTTGACATTGTAGAATTCATAGTCCCAAAAGACTGAATGAAAGTGAAGAGATCACGTAAATAAAAATAATCCAAAATGAAATGAAATTATGGATGAAGAAGGGGAAATATGAAAGCAAAATATTATCCTATTAGAGGCAATAGTTTAAAATTTTATCAGGCCAAGAGTACGAATCTTTATTCTATAACCTTAAACAAAACTCTGTTTTCCTCTACTTCTGCTATAAGTCATCCAACAATGTTTATTTTCTGATTCTTGTCTTATACATTACAATTTTAGTTTAGTATTTAATTACTTTTTTTGTTTTTTTTTGAGACAGAGTCTTGCTCTGTCACCCAGGCTGGAGTGCAGTGGCACAATCTTGGCTCACTGCAACCTCCACCTCCCAGGTTCAATTGATTCTCCTGCCTCAGCCTACCAAGTAGCTGGGATTACAGGAATCCACCACCACTCGTAGCTAATGTTTGTACTTTTTTTTAGTAGAGACGGCGTATCACCATGTCCCAGGCTGGTCTCAAACTCCCTGACCTCAGGTGATTCACCTGCCTTGGCTTCGCAAAGTGCTGGGATTATAGGCGTGAGCCACCACGCCTGGTCTTAATAACTTTTTAAAATGTAAGCATTCATCTAGTGCCCTGATACTTATACCTATACTAACCATATACTTTCTACCTATGGTTTGAAGTTTCTTCAAACGTGTGGTCCAGAAAAGCATCATCTTCATGAACACAAAGTATTATATTCCTGAAAAAGAAAAATTTACAACAGAGTATTTCTGGTACTTTCCTTTTCCTCTGCTTCTAGCAATAGACTCGCTGTAAGTAAAACTCATCACAGAATTTAGAATTAGTCAGTAGAACTCTGGTTTTAGTACCTAGTCCTCTCCTTTGATCTGGTATAAAATTATCCTCACAAGAAGGAAATAATATTTTTCACAGATCAGACCGACAATGATTTCTTAAAAGGCTATTATTCTGGACTGGCAAGGATTTGGGGGAAACACGTGCTTTTGAATACTTCTGTTAGACTTCTAAATCAATACATCTTTCTGAATGATAATTTGGAAATTTGACTCAGATTCTTAAAAATATATGTATTAAAATGTGTATGTTTTTAAATAATACATATACATGTTGTTTTGAGGTGGACAGGTCTATGCAAACCTACCCCAAAAAGTCCAAGGAAGCAGAGAGGCCAAAGAAAGAGGCTGACACCCCAGCTTCTCAGAAAGAAACATTTGATAGGGACTTAGGAACAGAAGCCATGCCTGTGTCTCAGGAGTGCTGAGACAAAATGGTGGATCCCTGTGCCCTTAGCCCGGAGACCCAGGACTTAACAGAACATAAGGTAATGGTAGGTGTGATTCAGAAGGAATGTGTAGGACAATTGATGTATAATATCAAGGTTGTTTTGACCTAAGGGCAGAATTTACAGGAAGTACCTTCTCTTACACAAGGAACAATCAATAAACTGGAAGTCTTAGAGGCCTTCTTGGAACTGGAGTTAATCAGCAGTCAACATGGCAAATTAGCATCCAGATAATGTTGCTTTAGCCTCCACACACGTATTTACGAAAAGATTTGCCATCAAGTATGTGTTTTGAATTTTATTATAACAAAAATTTGAAACAATCTAAGTGTCCTACTGTAGAATATTAATGAAATAAATTGCCACATATTAACATGACATAATATAGTATAGTCATGTTTAATGATAATACAGTCATTAAAATATGTAAAAATATTTAATTTCTGAGGAAGATATTGTAGTCAGTCAATTTTAGTTTACTTACTGAGTAGATAAACAAAAATATTAATATCAATTATTCCTGAATAAAGGAATTATGAGTGATTTTTAGTTTTGGCTTTGTGTTTTCTATATTTTATACATTTTCTGTGATGAATATGTATTACTTTGCAATCATATTATTTCAAGTATTAAAAACTATTTTAGAAACCAAGAATTTTAAGCCCACTTACATTTTCTGTGTTTATAATTAGAATCCTAAAATTTTGTAGTTGAAAGAGATCACAGGGATATTCTGGTACAAACTCAAGATTAAAAGTTTGGCCTCTAGAAATTGAAGACATAATTTACACAATCAATTAGGCTTTGTAATCAATAAAGTAAATTACATGGCCTCTTCAGTTCTTAAAATGGTTCTATTTGGGCTACTTGTATGTGTTCTTTTTTAATAAAAAGAGGATAAACTCTACTAATTTGATACAAATAAATTCTTTTACTTTAAGAAACGTAGGAAACAGTTCTTTACTTTCAAAAGTAGGTCACTCTTGCAGCATATTTTAGTACAGCTTGAATAAATTCCTTTCAATTATTATCAAAGTCTCTTAATGTTAGAATTCCTGTGAGATAGCAGACTTTCTGAAATAAATTCATATGTGTCAAACTGAAAATTTCTGTAATAATATTTTTTCAGTCTTTTAGAATTAAATTTAAAATGAGTTTCTGTTTCAGTCCCTGAATGTAGACATGTGCCACTGACACGCTGACAAGTTATCTGATTTACATGGCACTAAAAAGTTTCTTTTTAAAGGCAGTACATTGTTGAACTTTATAGGCATTTGCTATTCTTAGAAATATTAAGCAAAGTGTCAATTGGTAAAGAGCAAAATTCAGTTCTCAAATTGTGTGGATGGTTCTTCTATTAATATGTTAGCAACTATATGGTAAAAATATCAAAGTTTTTTTAAATAAGGTGTACACATTCAAAACAAAGTTATTCATTTATTACAACAAAAATTTATGTTATTACCTACTATATGCCGGTATTGTGCTAGATGCCAGGATATATCTGTAATAAGCTAGAGTCCATGCCCTTCAGGGGCCTACAGAATAGAGTGAATATTAAAAATAATCAGGCAATTAGACTACAGACTACAGTATGCTAAGTATAAGTACTAGTGGTAGGGGAGAAGCAGGACAGGACATTGATAGAAACTATTTGAAGGACCTCTTCGGCTCACACACTTTTCCCTGGGAGTCACCTTCTGCCTTTTATCAGAGCCTTCTCTGAACTATGTACCTCCATCTTTCACACATGATCGGGCAAGGGATATAAACCTTACGCAGGCTAGGACTCAAAGACACGTGATCAGTTAGCTATGGCAGATAGCTTGGTTATATAAAATCAAGACTGAGGTGGTTGTTTGAGGCTATACATAAGTAGAAAAAAGACTGTTCTGAAGAAGTCTGGAGAAGAGAGGAGACTCAATCCTCTTGGGAAGAATCTGCTTTGAAGGTATCTCACTAATGTGCCCGGCAAATTGGTGCTGGCTATTGACAGGAGGCCTCAGATCTTCTCCATGGCACTGCTTGAGGCATGGCAGCTGGCTCTCAGTGAGCAATCCCAGACACCAAGGCAGAAGCTGCAATGCCCTTTATTACCTAGTCTCAGCAGTCATACACTATCACTCTCACTGTATTTGTCACCAGGCCATCCCCCACTTACTGTGAAAGGAGTGTATAGAAGGCTTTCCTCACTTGTTAACAACTGGAAATAAACCCAACTACCTGCCTAGATGAGGACTTTAACACAATAATATTGGAAATAGCAGCAGCAGCAGGAGCGCTGCAATTGAAAAGGGTAATATCAATCTCTGCCAAAGGAGAAGGCAGGTAGTTAGAAGGAGGAAAAGGGACAATGAGATTACATTTGCACAACATACACCTACAAAGAACTTCTCTAGGTTAAGTAGAGTCATTTGGGGAAGGGGGCATATACACCAGGCCAAAGGACTAGAAACACTGCTCTTCATGGTGTAAGAAGTTAACTCTCCTTGACTCCTAGCACAATTGAACGAGTGTTAGGTTTTGCATAGTATATGGAATTTGCGGAGGGCATTTGGGGCAGACTGAACCCCTTTGGAGTGGTCCTAAATTGAATCATAGTCCTAAAGAGTCCTAAGACTTAGGATATAAGCCTCAAGACTTACTCTTAAAACTTAGGACTCTGGGGAGTCCCATGGTTTTTTGGGAGTAACATTTTGCTGAATGTCTACCTTTGAGCATCAACAGTGATCCTCAAATTCTTTACGGTGCATGTACAGTCACTAAGTTTTTAGGGCAAAAACATAATATTGAAATTAGAACTGGCGTTGAAATCCTTACCCTGCTCTTGGATATATGAACTAGTCTATTCTGGTTTCATGTACATAGCAAGTTAACTATGGAGGAGTAGAAGCAATTAAAAGAATTCTAGAATTTTCAAAAAGGGGTTCTAAAGGAGTTGAATACATTTTTCAGGTGTACATAGACTTTTTAAAAACCTTCAGGATAGGACTGAATTTTGTGTTTTGTTTTAATGTAATCTCATATATTTGAAGAAATATACTTACTCATCACAGTTCTGAGAGGCAAAAAATTGAACGTAGCTAATCAAATAAAATACATTTTTCTGAAGGACCCCAGAGTCACAGGAAGTAAATATTCTCCAATTTCAGAGTAAAAATAAATAAATAAATAAACAAATAAACAAACAAATAAAAAGAATCGGACAACAACAACAACAACAAAACCTAGTTGAAATGGATAAGCTGAGTACATTTGAAGATCGATTTGGTTACATTTAGGTACAAAGAGAGTATGTAGTCTCAAATGGAAAATCAAGACAAAGGGCAACTGTGATGTGCACACAGTCGACTATAACATGAAAGAGCATCGGACTTAAAGCTCGATGTGGCTGTAGTGACCCCTGCTGGAGCCTATCTTTTAATTTTTCAACTAAAAACCTAAGTCAGGGCTTTTCTGAGGATAACTAAAATTTTCATGGAAAAACTGAATTTGAGAGTTGGACGAACGCTTAGAGGACATTTAGCATAACTTCCTTACTTTGTAACTGATGAAACAGGCCTTTGGCCTAGAGAGGTTAAATGACTTGCTTTAGGTCACACAGCTGGGATTACCAGAATGTAAAGATGTCTGCTCAATTCTTGGGCCTGTTTCCATCAGGGCAGTTTTCTGTTACAACAAATAAAAGTATCTATAACACACAAAATGAGATGTCCAGGAAAAATCTCTTACATTGATTTTAAAATGTTCACTTAATCTAGTTAACTAAAACTCAGTTTTGCTGAAGAGAGAATTTCTAATTGATATTAATATATGACATTTTTTTTCCTTTGGCCTTTATGAGTTTCTACAACTTTGAATCTAACTCAAATTTATTTTTGGAATGTTAAGTAGTTCTGTCCTTCACTAGGTTACCTATGTTCCACATCTCTATTTTAATCTTTTTGAAATATTTATTTGGATATTCGTTTTACATCCTTTTCCATTCTTTGCCTCTAAAACTTGTTGATAATGTACTAAGCAAAAAGACAAAAAGGAAACAATGGTAAAGGACCTTACGCTGGGATTTTCTGGAAGGCCTGACTCTGATTCTTACCCTCTACTCAGAGCTCTGGGATCACCCACTCATGAGTGCTCTTTGCATATTCATTTTCCTTCCACCAATCAATACTTCTCTTTCTCCACTCCTTAAGTCAGAGGTCTCCAGACATATCACGATCATGGGGGTTGTGCATTTATTCTCCTCTCACTCTACCAGAAGGCATAATCCTGGACCCTGCTTATATTCATAGGGAGTTATGGAAGCTGTGGCAAAGTCACTTTACTCCTTCCACATTTCCTTTCCGCCACCTTTAAAATAGGTATAATAATATCAGCTATACATACTTCACAGTGTTTCAGGGAGGATCTCTGTAGTTTTTTCCTCTCCAATTATTCAAGCAGGTAGCCAAGTTCATTTCTATTTTTTTGTGTGTGTCTGGAATTTTTTGCATGGGGAAAATTTAAGCCATCTGAAGTTTTAAAAATCCTTCTTATCTTTATAGAAAAGATTGTGGTAGGAGCCCTGGAGAAGGAAGGGAGAAGAGGGCTTTAAGTAAAAAGAACAAGATAGAAGATTGTCCCATTCTGACCAGAAAGGTTATAGAGGTTTATTGGTTTCATAACCAATAGGGAACACCATAGAGCCTGCTCTGAGGATGTCGCTGAGCAGGGTGGAAAGACCTCAGGGTGGAAGGGTTCATGATGTATGATTCAAAACCTAACTGGAAGAGAGACAGAAGTAGAGACTCACATTGATTCATGGGCAAGTGGCACTTTGGCCAAGGAGTCAGTGCGTTGAAAAACAGAATTGGAAGAATGGTTAAAGGGAGGCCTGAAGAAGAGTTTTAGGATGGGCCTCTCAAAGTAAGCAGAGTGAGAATATGTGTCCCAAATTAATGCTTACTAAAAGGCATCCACTGTAAAACAGATTCTCAGTAATCAAGTAAAGAGTATGGCCAATCCTGTGGATGCCAGTTAGCTGCCTCCCCTAGCCACCCTGGCGCTTGTACAATGGGCCCATGAACACTGTGGTCCTAGCAACAGGCATGTTGATTATGTTTGGGCTTAAGAACATAGGATTCCTTTCTCCCACCATGATCTGGCTAGTCTCACTGATGAGAAATTTAAGGAATCTGAGTTGAAGAAATGGTTTCATGCCCATTGGAAGAAACTGACTTGATTAAATGGTAGAATAACCTATTGACAACTTATGTTGCCACTTGTAAGACTAGGGAGCTGTCCCCCAAGTTATAGCATATTCCCCAAGCCAGCAACTAATATATAATGCTCTTTCTTCCATAGCCAGAATACTTAGATCCAAAAATGAAAGTGTGAAAGTATTGGTGGTTCCATTATCATTCCTAATGACCTACTCACATAACTTTTGTTTCCAACCTCACAATGTTGTGCTCTTAGTTTCCATGGAAGGAGTACTTTTTCCAGGAAACACTAGAAGGGTTCCTTTGAATGGAAGCTGAGACTGCCACATCAGCCACTTTGAGGTCTTCAAGGCTCTGAACCAACAGGGAAAGAAAGGGATTACTATATTCACTGGGACAATTAATCCTAATCATAAAGTGGGAAAAGGGTGGATACTACAAAACAGAGGGAAGACTATGTCTCAAAGGCAAGAGATTCTCTGAGCAACTCTTCATATCCATATCTGAGCAACTCTTCATATCCACATCTGAGCAATTCCTTCCATATCCATGGTAAAATTTACAAGATTAGAGCAAACCAAGCCAAGCAAGAACCACAATGGTTCAGATATTTCAGGAATGAAGGTTTAGGTCACTCTGACTGATAAATAATAACACCTAGCTAAAATGATAACTGAGCAAAGGAAGCACGGGAAGGGGAGTGGAAGAGGGAGTTACAAATACCTACTATGGCCTCATAAAGTGTGTAGACTGCAACCATCATGCATATTTTCTAATTTTTCACTTTTCCCATCTTCCCTGAAGTCTTTGAGGATATGAAGCTAATTATGGAATAGGTCAGGGTCTGGAAGCGAAAAGTAGTGGGAATTAACATTGAGGAGATTCGTAATCTTCCTGCAAATAAACCACCTCAGGTGAAATTATTACAGGTTATCAGATGGAAGAGGAGGACTGCTCCTACTAACAACTAAGACTCAGTGGAGTTTGTTAATTCAGGCAACAATTGGTGATATTTTAAGGAATGTTTTGTCATTACATTGTATAAATTATCAGTGTCCTATTTTCTATTGATAGTGAGGTCATTACTGATTTCAAGTCTAATCTATATGTATGTTAACATCCACAATGTGCTTATACTATGTGATAGATTTCTTTGGAGGAAGGGAAACAAAGTGAAGGATTTGTAGTTGGATTCATCAGAACTTACCCAAATATTTCCATTCACAGGTTCCCACTCTCCTAATCTATGCCTAGAAAGGCTGCACTGTAATGCTGAAAGATGTAGAAGCAAATTTAGGTTTGTTTTTTGGATATTTCAGCCCCATTAGTACAAGAAATACGACAGTCTTTTAGGTAGTTTCTAGTGCAATCAGAACCTTTCCCATGGCCTTCATGCTTATAATTTCCACTATAATATTTTATTACACCAGTTACTTCAACTCTTAAGCCTTATTGCTGAGAGGCACCTGGTTACCAGCAACAAAAGCTGCTCATTTAAGAAATGTTTTGTCACTGTATGGTATGGATGATCAGTGTCCTATTTTCCATTGACAGTGAGGTCATTACCAATTTCAAATTTAATCTATGTATATGTTAACATCTACAACGTGCTTATACTATGTGATAAATTGTTCAGGAGGAAGGGGAACACAAATGGAGGAAAGAAATGACCCATGGCCTCAAGTATGTTGTGATCTTATAATCAGGAGCTAAAAGAGTTCTGCTAAGCTTCAGAGAGGAAACAGGATTCTTTCAGCTGCCTCATCCCCTCTTCACTAGATGATCGGTGAACACTATATTTGTTAGAGTTAGAGACGAGTAGAGACGAGAGGATCTATTTCTTGGAGTCCTAAGTACTGATCTAGTATTTCTCATAGAAGCAGTGTTATAAATGACAGTTAAGCTTTCACACGAATTCTTCAAAGTCTATTGAACCCAAAAGGTACTGAAATACACTATTATTTGCATATAAAATATTGTAAATATCTGGCAAAATTATGAATAGGCTTTAATTGAATAACCAGGAAACTTAATTACCATCCAGACATTGTTCCTATGGTAAAATATATTTCATGTCTAATCTAATATGGTATTGAAAATATCCTTTTCCTTTCCCTCCCCTCAAGCATATATTGCCTACCCTGGCATCTATGGTTAAAAGGGAGTCCTCCTCTCCTGGCCACTTCCCAATAATGCCATGTGGTCTGGCAATGAAGGAATCACCCCTGACTAGGTGTAAAGAGAAAGGTGGCTTGGGAAATGGTTGGCAGCAGTGGTAGAAAGTAGAAGATGGGCTTCACAGCCAGGCTGACTAGGAAAACTAGAAAAGTTTTCCCATGGCTTTTTCAACGCACTATATGCGTCTGACCCCAACAGGAGGCCACCAGAGGCAGCATTCCCTCCATCTGTCCCCAGATAAAACCCTTTTCAAGAATACCTTTTACTTCTTTCACAATCAATATTTTACAAAATGTTAAGTAACTTGTCGAAGTCCATTTAGCAAGAAAATATGAAAGCCAAGGTTGAAAGTTAGGTTTATCTTACTCCCATGTCCCTTCCTGTATGTTTTTCAGTACTTTCTGGGAAAATGTAATCACCTTAAAAACAGTCAACAAGTGGGTTAGAAGAGGGGATGTCAGTTAATTAAATGACTGAATCGCAGTTGTTTAACTACAGTCTCTGTAGACTGTAATCTGATTAAAGGAATTTTATTGTGGTTTTTTTGACTCCATGAATACATTAAAGAGTTATATAACATAGCCTCAAAAAATAGTTAATAAGGGGGCATTTTCCACCAATCTATCATGATAGATAAACTATATTTCCCATCAGTGGTCTCAAATCAGTCAGCACATTAAAATCACCCAGAAGCTTTAAAATTACCTGAGCTTTGGCCAGGAATATTGGCTCATGCCTGTAATCCCAGCACTTTGGGAGGCCAAGGTGGGTGGATCACTTGAGGTGAGGAATTCGAAACCAGCCTGGCCAACATGGTAAAACCCCGTCTCTACTAAAAATGCAAAAATTAGCCGGGCATGGTGGTGGGTGTCTGTAATCCCAGGTACATGGGAGGCTGAGGCAGGAGAATTCCTTGAGCCCAGGAAGCAGAGGTTGAGAGACCATGCCACTGCACTCTAGCCTGGGGCAACAGAGCCAGACTCTGTCTCAAAAACAAACAAACAACAACAACAACAACAAAAACAAAGAAAAAACCTGAGCTCTACTCCAGACCAATTAAATTAGACTCTCTGGGGGTAGGGCTTTGTGCAAATTTACCCATTTGACTCGATGTATGTCCAAGGTTGAGAAGTTTTGGTATAATATCTTATAAAGAAAATAGACTTCGGAGTCTCAGACCTAGGCTTGAAGTCAAGATCCATAACTTGCTGGCTGTGTGACTTCAACAAGCAAGGTACTTAATTGTTTTAAGAGTGAGAAAGCGAAGAAACCTTCTCAGAGGAATGTGAGTCTCCTCACATTATCAGGCCCAAAGAGGCATGGAAGTAAGGCAGCAGTGACATCCCACTTTCCCTGCTTGAGTTCATCACCTCTCGAAGCTGCTTGCTACGTGGACTCTAGACTGACTGTCGCGGCAAATAGCTGTAATTAACCTAACAGTGTTGCATGATGGACACTATAATTCATGCCCTAGAGTTTAACAATGTATAGCTAATCACTAATCAATGTCATTTCTGTAAACCAATGAGAATTCCTGAAAAACAACTTGGTATCAGCCCACGGTCTCCCTTTTTTGCCTTTAAAACCCTCCTTTTTACAAAGGTCAAATGGAACTCTTATGCAAGGTTATCAGGTCTGAGTCTTCTTGGCAGCTGTCCTCACCTCGGCTCAAGTAAACTCATTAAAATTAAATTTAGTGCCTCAGCTTCTTCCTTTAGGTTGACAAGAGAGTAGATTTTTTAAATTTTATTTTGAGACAGGCTCTGTCGCCCAGCTTGGAGTGCAGTGTGATCTTGACTCACTGCAGCCTCCACCTCCCAGGCATCAATCCTCCCACGTCAGCCTCCCAAGTAGTTGGGACTACAGGTGCACACCACCACACCTGGCTAATTTTTTTTATTTTTAGTAGAGACAGGGTTTTGCCATATTGCCCAGGCTGGTCTCAAACTCCTGAGCTCAAGCAATCTTCCCGCCTTGGCCTCCCAAAGTGCTGGGATTCCAGGCGTGTGCTACCACACCCTGCCAAGAGAGTAGATTTTAAGTGTTCTCACCACATACAAAAAATAAATATGTGAGATAATACATATGTTAAATAGCCTGGTTTAGCCATTCCACAATGTATACATATATCAGAACATCATGTTGTCCGCCATAAATATATATAATTTTTACTTGTCAATTTTTAAAAAAAGTGTTAAGTTTTATAAGGATCAGGGAGAATGTATTTGAGCATCTCACATTGTGTTTGGAATATAGTAGAAACACAATAAATGGTAGCATTAATACTGGAAAACTGCTATAGTGGAGAGAAAGTGGGTTTAGAATTGGGTATACGTGGCTTCAAATCCCATTTCTACCATTTTACTCTGATAAGTTAAATGTTCTCCGTGCCTTAGCTTCCTAATTTGTATAATGGATAGAACAATTCCTATTTTAAAGAATTGCTATGATAATTAAATGAAATAACATTTGTAAAACATCTAGCACATTACTTCTATTGTTTGCAACCCAGCTGTACTAGTAAAACTGCCCTTGAAACAGTCACAGAATATTCCTTACATTTAGAAATGTTCTCTTTTAGATGTAGCATATGGTGGTTCTGTGTTAATCTACATTAGATGGGCATATGTAGGTTCTGTGTTTAGTGTAATAAATGTATATAACAGAATACATTCTATTTATTCTATACTGTTAACTATATCAACTGAAGAATGATTAAATTCAGAAATTTGGAAAGGAGAGCTTTATTTCACATAAAGCTTTGTAGCCTGCAGGTGGCCATCCTGACAGGCTGGGAAGCATAGCCTCTGGCCAGAAGTCAGAAACAGATACTTCAAGGGTCAGAAGAGTAAGACAGGAATTTATGCTGAATGGGGTGGCCAAATGTGCATATTTAATAAGCTATAGGAAAAGTCATGAATATTTATGAAAGGAGAAACATATGCATGCTCACATGATCCAAGGTTGGAGTTTTCAGCCCTCTTGCATCAAAAGGTAAAGTAGAGGGCACAAAAACCCTCACTGTGCATACTCCATAGACTGGCCAGAACCACTCCATAGTCAGTGGTCTCTTATTAGGTAAAAGGGAGGGGCAATGTCAGGTAAAAAGGAGGGGCAATGTCAGGTGGATAGCTGTATCTGTGGTAGTCTTCAGAAAGGGCTGGTTTCTGTTTAGCCCCTAGGGGAGAAAGCCCATCCCATCATGGTTGGGAACTCGGTTTTCAAAGTTTCTCTGGGGTCCCCTTGGCCAAGAGGTAGTTTTGTTGAGTCAGTTGTGGAGTGGCGGGTGCTTAGGATTTCATTTTTATTTCTTACCTACTATACCATAGAATAAAGCTTCAAGATTTGGTGGCTGGATATAATGAAGGGACTTACTGAGGAGAGGGCAAGTGGAACC
This sequence comes from Papio anubis, assembly GCF_008728515.1. Classification (NCBI taxonomy): domain Eukaryota; kingdom Metazoa; phylum Chordata; class Mammalia; order Primates; family Cercopithecidae; genus Papio; species Papio anubis. The sequence continues at coordinate 73,791,287 of NC_044985.1, read as the reverse complement.
TGCTGAGTTAGTGAGTTGGAAGGGAAATGCAGGCATCTCACCCTTCCATCTATAGGGGAGTTTAAATTTTTTCCCCCAAAGGGTCTAATAATTTAAGTCTTTAAAACAAACTAATAGAGTAACAGAAAAAACGCATACAAATTGACTAACATGCACATGTGTGCACAGGAGTCATATACAATAGGAAAAACTCAAAGAAAGGCAAGATGGTTAATGCTTAAATATTTGCTTCATTGGGGAAAGGTAAGATGGGGGTTAGGAGTAAATTATTTTCAGGGGAAAAGAATGAGCCCAAAAAACAATTCCCTGGAACTAAGTTCCTCTGGGCTCTGGGGGACATGGAGTCACAGGGTACGGGAGGGAGAGAAGAAGAAAGGCATGGGTTAAAGGAGGTCTTGTAATGCAGATGAAAATATCTCAGGTAATGTCAGGGATGCCCTCAGAAAAAACAGATGGTAGCTTGTGGTTGAGTTAATCTTTCCTAGATCCAGAGAGGGAGGTGTCAGGGAATAGGGAGATGTCAGGGAATGGGGGAATGGGGATTGGCTCAGAGAAAGCATGGCTGTTGATTTCACTGATGCACATTTTCTTTACAAATACAAATCTCCTCCACAAAAGACAACCTTGCAGGGCCATTCCTTTCTGCAGACTCTCTCAATATCCATCTTAAAATATGTTTTATAAAGTATATTTTGGAGTAAAATAGTTTTAGTTTCCTTTACATCTGTGTTGATCTGTGTTGTTAGGCAGAGCTGTTGCTTGGACCTGATCCCCTAGTGAAGATCAAAGTGACCCAGAACACAGGGGAAGCCAGGCTAGATTGTCATCACTGCCTTCGTGAAATGGAATCTTGTACAGTCATTAGCTACTTACATCTCAGTGCTTCAATGCTATAGTAGTAGGGGTTTGTAATCAAGACACATTGTGTCAGCAGTGTTAAAACATCCCTGCTCCATTCTGACAACAAAATCTATAAATAGTTGATCTGGATATGGCTCACACCAGACCCTTGTATAATTCTCTATCTTCACAAGATGTGCCTGGCATATAAGGCCAAAGAACCTGGACCAATGCCTGACACATACAAAGTACTCAATAAATGGCCCTTGAATTGAACTGACCCGTGTCCTCTGCCTGGAACACTTCTTTAGCTGGAACTAGATGTGAACATTTATTGGGTCTTACCAAGTGCCTGACCCTTTACTAGGCACTTTATATAGAGATCACCTCATTCACCTGGCAAACTCCTGCCCATCCTTCAAGATCCAGCTCAAATGTCACCTATTCTGTTAAACCTTGATTCCCTCCAGCAAAGTCCTCTGTGCTTTTGCACTGACAGCTCTTTGCTCAATCTTTAGAAGAGCGCTTACCACCTTCTATGTTAACAGATCTGTTTACAAGTCTGTCTCCCCCACTGGAATATGAGGTCATCGGGGGCATTGTGTCTTCATTAATTTTTTTGTGTGAATGGCACAAACATGATGAAATTAATTTGTAAAATACTCTTGCAATTTTGCTAGCTGTCACACTGAATATATTTATTTAAAAAACTACATCCTTCTAGACAAAAGCCAGCTAATTTTTATATAACTGAGAAAGAAAGGAAGTTTCTATACAACCGAGGAAGAATGAATTCTATAATATCTGCACAGACCAGCTGTGAGAATCAACACCTCACAAGAAATACATAATATATTTCTGCTAGCAGCAACCTTGGAATCAAATAGGTGTGCTCAGGATATCTATTTCACCTGGTCACCTTCAGCTGGCAGTTCCAATAGGCTGCAACAAGAAAAAGAAGGATGAGAAGATTTGTATCTCTCTCTCTCCTTCTCTCTCTCTGACACACACACTCCTCATTTTTCACTAAAGCATTATTGTCCAAAATCTCTTTTTTTTTGGTGGGGGGGAGTCTTGCTCTGTCTCGCAGGCTGGAGTAGAGTGGCCCAATCTCGGTTCACTGCAACCTCTGCCTCCTGGGTTCAAGCAATTCTCCTACCTCAGCCTCCTGAGTAGCTGGGATTACAGGTGTGCATCACCACATGCAGCTAATTTTTGTATTTTTAGTAGAGACAGGCTTTCGCCATGTTGGCCAGGCTGTTCTCAAACACCTGACTTCAGGTGATCCACCCGCCTCAGCTTCCCACAGTGCTGGGATTACAGGGGTGAGCCACTGTGCCCAGCCCAAAATTGTTAACTCAAATATAAAATGGAGAAAGAATACTCACAGAGTTTTGTGAAGATAAAATGAGATAATGTATATGAAGTGCCTGATACCGTGACTAATTCATTGCCAGCTAAAAAGTGGTAGTTACGGTACTTGTGGGTTCGGTGGCCCACACTAGACCACACTTTATTAACCTTCTGGCTTTCTGATTCCTTTGTTTCCACTAAATGGTGTGGAGCAGGAAGCTTAGTGAGAAAAATTTCTTGACTCTTAGGTGTTTGACATGAGCAAGCAACTGGTTGAACTGTGGCACCATTTACTGAAATAGAGAAGATTGCGTGGGGAGGGTAGTTTTGATAAATCACGAGTTCTGCCTTGTACATGTTAAGTTGAAAGTTCCTATTAACTATCCAAAAGGGGTGTAAAATAGACTGTTGAATATGAGTCTGGAGCAGATCAGCAAATAATTAATGTTAAAAGTCAGAGAGTCGGATGAAACATCTATGGAAAAAGCATACATATAATACATGAAATGTTTTTTTCACAGTTATAAAATGGATTCTGTTCTAAAATTTTCCTTTCTACTTGTATTTGATATTCACCTTTCTATGTCAGTACATATAGATTCAGCTGGAGATACTGTAACTTATTTAATTTCTAATAGTTGTATATGTATTTTGTTCCCAACTTAAAACATTACATGCTTTACAAATATCTTTGAGAGTTTATGCAAGTTGATCAGAGGGTACAATCCTAAAAGATAGAATTGCTGAGTCAAATGCAACGGCATATTTAAAAATTTAAAAGATAGGGCCAGATTGTCCTGCAAAATGGATAAAAAGTAAAACTTATACTCCCACCAAGAGGGAAAAAAGGGGATATTTTCTCATGCTTGTCCTCACTTTGAATGAGAAATGGTATTTCACTGATCTTTTAATTTTGTTCTTATTTAACTATGAGTGAGGTTGAACATCTTTTCAGAGGTTTATCAGATAAATATATATATCTCTGTGTGTGTGTGTGTGTGTGTGTGTATATATATGTATTTCTTTTTGCCATTTTTCCATTGGGTTGTTAACCTTCTTATTTTTAAGAGTTTTGGGCTAAAGGTAAGAAGAAAGCCTTTTTTTTTACCTTATCATAAGTGCTTCATTTTCACCCTTCTGCTATGTTTGGATACTAGGACTTCTATTTCAGGCCACATTTAATAACCAGGTAGTTTATTTATCCTCCTGCTGTAAACAATTAGAACATAGGGTAAAATATAAGAAAGAACTTTTCAGAAATTGGACACTGGCAGCATAAGACTGTAATTCCTAAGAGAAGGGAAACAAATGATGTGATGCACAGAATTGTCCTAGAGGCAGATTTTGGATCACAGTGAAGGGAGGAGAAAACTAAGAGAAAAGCCATCTTGCTAAGTCAAGGAAACAGATCAGTAATTGGAAACACTGAGGAGACTAGGTATTGTGGGGCAAAGGGCCAGAGAGGAGGGAGCTATGCAATGAAAGGCTGTAGAGGTCCCCTTGAATCTGAAATAGGCTGTAAATGAATGGAATGAAAGAAACTTCATGAGACAGGCAAAGAACTCCTTAAGAACAATAGCTGAACACTTACTTGAGTTCACAATGGGCTCTAAATTCTCAGTAGCCAGAGTAGGAAGACTAGTGAATGCCCAGGGCATTAAAAAACTCTAGAAAGGTCATGCATTAGTAATCAGACTAAACTAGTCCTAGAATAAAGGCTACTGTAGACCAACCCTAGTAAACTTAAAAGTCAGCCTTTAAAACATTAACTTGATCTACAAGTAACTTGACTCCTTGTCTAAACCAACTTCATCACTCTTCAAAGGAAGACAACAAACTTCAGCTATTCTACAACATAATATTTACAATTCCCTGCACTCAATAAAAAATTACTAGACATACAAACGAGAAAAAAAATGTGACTCATACTAAGGGGAAAAACAGTCAATAGAAATAGACGAATAAATAAATAAGACATAGATAATGACTGGGCATGGTGGTTAATGCCTGTAATCCCAGCACTTTGGGAGGCTGAGGCGGGTGGACTGCTTGAGGCCAGGAGTTCAAGACTAGCCTGGCCAACATGGCGAAACCCTGTCTCTAAATAAAAATATAAAAAAATCACTTGAACTCAAGAGGCAGAGGTTGCACTGAGCCAAGATCACACTACTGCACTCCAGAGTGAGACTCTGTCTCAATTGAAAAAAAAAAAAGAAATAGATAATGGAATTTGCAGAGAAGAACTTTAAAACAGCCACTATAAATATGCTCAAGGTTTTAAAGGAAAATATGAGCATAATAAGGAAAAAATAGAAGACATAATATGAATTGTCTGGAGATGAAATATAATATCTGAAATGAAAATTCACTTGGTTAGATTAATAGACAATTAGATACTGCAGGAAAAAAAATCAGTTGTACCAGAAGAAATAGCAATAGAAGCTATCAAAACTGAAGTACAGAGAGAAAAAGAGACTGAGCAGTAATATTAACATAGCCTCTGTGACTTGTAGGACATTAAGTTGTCTAATTAATATATGTGTCATTACAGTCCCAGAAAATGATGAGGGGATAAAAATATATGCATAATGGCTGAGTTTTTTTCCAAATTTAATGAAAACTATAAACTCCCAAATCCAGAAAGCTCAATGAATCCAAAGCAGTATTAACATAAAGAAAATCACATCAAAGCATATAAAATAATACTGCTGAGAATTACTGATAAACAGAAAATCTTAAAAGTAGCCAAAGAGTAAGACACACTACATACAGGAACAATGATAAGTAATATTGATTTCCTGTCAAAACAATGCAATCTGAAATATAAATAACATCTTTAAAGTGTTTAAAGAAAAATGTTGGCAATATAGAATTCTATATCCAGTGAAATGTCTCAACATAAGATTAAAATAATGTCTTCTTCAAACAAACGAAAGCTGAGAGGATTTGTTTCCAACAATCGTGAAGTAAAAGAAATGCTAAACGATTTCTTTGAGGCTTAAGGAAAATGTTATCATATAGACACTTCAATCTTCAACAGTAGTTCTCCACTGGGGAGAACTTGCCCCCCCAGAAAACATTTGGCAATGTTTGAAGGCATTTTTAATGTGTATGAAATGAGGAGAGTTGTTGCTGGCATCCAATAACTTGAGCCAGGAATGCTGCTAAACACCTTACAATACACAGCATACCTCCCCACAAAAAAGAATAATCCAGCCCAAAATGTCAAAGTGCTAATGTTGAAACACTTATCTACACAGGAAATGAAGAGCACTGGGAAATATAGGTATACGCAAAAATACTTAAAGCTTTTTATAGAAAATTGTTTAAGGCAAGAATAACAACAATGTATCAGGGAATTTATAACATAGGTGAAGGTAAAATGTATGACAGCAATCATACATAAAGCAGTAAAATATCATTTGAAGGTAGACTATGATAATTAAAAAGTATCTATATAAAAACAGGCATAGTGAGTAAATCAATAGTGGAGATGAAATGAAACACTAAAAAATAGAAAGAAGACAGAAAAAGAAAAATGGAACAAAGAAGAGATGGAACCCTAAACTTAAACCAAATCATATTGAAAATTACATTAAATGTAAATAATCTAAACACTCCAATCAAAAGGCAGAAGTTATAAGACTGAATAAAAAACAACACCCAACTACATGTGGTCTACCAAAAAAAACACTGGAAAAATAAAGACACAGATAGGCTGAAAGTGAATGGATGAGAAAAAATACAACATAAAAACACTAATCCTAAGAAAGCTGGGTGGCTATATTAATGTCACACAAAGCTGATTTCAGGACAAGGGCTATTGCCAGAGATAAAGAAGATGATTTTATAATGATTAGAGTTGATTTAATTTATCATGAAAACATAATAATCCTAAATATGTATGCACTTACTTACAGAGCTTTAAAATACATCTAAAAACTGACAAATGAAAAGCGAAGTAGTCAGATTCATCATTATAGTTGGATACTTTAACACTCCTCACTTAGTAACTGATAGAACAAGTAGATAGAAAATAAGAAAGGCTATATAGAACTTAAACAAACCTGACTTGACATTTAAAGAATCATACATGCAATAACAACTGAACACAAATTATTTTCAAGTGTTCATGAAACATTCACCAAGATAGAACATAAGATGGGTCATAAAACCATTTTTAATAAATGTAAAATGATTTCAATAATACCTACTACATTCTCTGATTACAACAGAAGTTAGAAACCAGTAACAAAAATATATCTGGAAAATACCTGAATATTTGGAAATTAATCATACTTCTAAATAAGTATGGTCAAAAAATAATCACAAGAAAAATTAGGAAATATTTTGCATTATGTGTGACTTTGAAGTTTTCTTTGCCATGTTGGAATTTAAATTTTTTTATCTAAATACATTTACCAAGCTATAGTAGAAAAGATTGGTAAACATGCCTAGCTAATTTTAAATTTCATCATGGCAAAGAAGTTCAAACAAATTTACATGCTTAGAATGTTTGACACCAACATTTACATCATACTGCATAATACTCACATTTTCTTCTCATACTTTTCTGGTTTCATTTTTGAGATTTAAATTTTGATAAATAAAAAATTGTCCTTGCTTTCATGGAGTTTATGGCTTAGTGGTCAGGGATCCACATGGCTAGTTTTCTGTCCCAATACCATTTATTATATAGTCCATCTACTTAATGGCCTAACTTAAAATGACACTTTTATCTCTTCTGTAGTTTTCCTACATGATTTGATCTATTTTTTCTTTTTTCTTTTTTTTTTTTTTTTTTTGAGACAGAGTCTTGCTCTGTTGCCAGGCTGGAGTACAGTGGCATGATCTTGGCTCACTGTAACCTCCACCTCCCGGGTTCAAGCGATTCTCCTGCCTCAGCCTCCTGAGCAGCTGGGACCAGAGCACACGCCACCACGCCCAGCTAATTTTTGTATTTTTAGTAGAGACAGGGTTTCACTATGTTGGCCAGGATGGTCTTGATCTCTTGACCTCATGGTTCACCCACCTCAGCCTCCCAAAGTGCTGGGATTACAGGCGTAAAGCTACCACACCCGGCCTTTTCTCTATTTTTAAATTCTTCAAAACTGTGCATTTTAAATTATTACACCTTAAAGTGTTTTCATATCCATTAGTGATATTCCCCTCTCATTTCTTTTCCTTATAAAAATTTACCTAGCTATTCTGAAATATTTATATTTTAAAAAGTATCAGTATTTGAATTGGAAAGTACATTGCATTTATAAAATAAAGAGAAAGGCATTTTAAATTTGGTTTGGTTTATTTGGGGTTAAGCTCTTAATACTCAATGCCTGTGCTCCACACCAGACTAATTAAATCTTTGGTGATGGAGCCTAGATATTCTGCAATTTTTTTTTTTTCTGAGACGGAGTCTCACTCTGTCACCCAGGCTGAAGTACAGTGGCACAATCTTGGCTCACTGCAACCTCCGCCTCCCAGGTCCAAGCGATTCAGCCTCCTGAATAGCTGGGACTACAGGCATGCACCATCACACCCGGCTAATTTTTGTATTTTTAGTAGAGGTGGGGTTTCCCCATGTTAGCCACGCTGGTCTCGAACTCCTGACCTCAGGTGATCCACCACCTTGGCCTCCCAAAGTGCTGCGATTACAGGCGTGAGCCACCACACCCGGCTGATATCTGCAGTTTTTTTAAACTAAGTGATTGTAGCGTACGACCAGGGTAAAGAACCACTGGTCCTATAACATAAAGAAAATATTAAATCTCAAATAATAAATAGAAAGACACACCCTTTTCTTGAATAGGAGGACTCAGTATTGTATGGTAGCTAAAATTTTTTTCTGGGCTTCATACAGGCCTTCAAATTTATTTCTATATTTATTTTTATTAATTATTTTAATTCTAGAAGGGTAGCTTTTAGAGTATTAATATTTTGATTGCGACCCACAGTAAGTAACACAACTTCAAAAGGAGACCTGTTATATACACTGATAAAAGTTTCCCATAATTCTATTTGCACTTTACTCTGAGTACGTACACTATTCTATTCTTACTCTATTTTGTAAAAAATGCTGATATCTAAACAGTATTTTGAAAAATACTGCTCTACTTTACCCGTCCATTGAGGGTTTGGAAGAATCATCTATAGACTGGCACTTTTCAGAGTATTCCACTTTCTTCCTGGTTGTGTTTTTCTCTGGAAAATCTACATATGTTCATTTCATACAGGTCTTCTAGGTCTTCAAATTTATTTCCATAATACTTTTGCAGTATACTCTTTTAATTCTTTGTCTGTAAACCATTTATCTTTCTCCCTCCTAATTTATAGTATTTGTACATTCTTTAAATTGATAAATTAAGCTAGTGTGTTTTTTCTCTTCAAAAAAGTTATAAATTTATATTATCAATTTGATTACTTTGCTGTTTCTGACTCAATTTATGATTTTATCTTTTTAGTTTTGTTTTAGCTTTCACTTTAATTTGTAGCCTACTTTATGGTTTGTTTTCTAACTTTTTAAGTTAAAGAATGTGTGATTTTCATACTTTCTTGTTTAGCAATACATATTTGAAGCTATGAACATCCGCTAAACACAGCTGTTGTCTCCTATGTTTTGGTATGTAATGTTTTAGCTGTTATTTTGTACACATTCTGCGATATCAGTTTTGTTTCCTCTTTGTACCAAAGATGGTTTTAAACAATTTTTGTATTTCCAAGTAGTAGAAGAGATGTTGATTTTTTGTTTTGACTATTCATTTTTGTTTAATTATACTGTGATCAGAGAATATGGTCTGGATTATTTCTAATTTGGGAAATTTATTACAACATTTGCCAATTTAGTAAATGTTTCATGGGCTTTAAAAAATAAGATGGATTTTTGGTTGTCAGGATACAGCATTCAATACAAACTTTTTTCATCAACGTCATTGACTTAATTGTTCAAATACTTTATATCCTTACTAACTTTCAACTGTTTGATCCATGAAGTGAATTAAAGTCTGCTACTACTATTTTTTTTTTTTAATTTCAACTTTTATTTTAGACTCAGGAGGTGCAGGCTTGTTACCCGGGTATATTGTGTGATGCTGAAGTTTTGGCGTATGATTGGTCCCATTACCCAGGTAGTGAGCTTAGTACCCTACAGTTAGTGTTTCAACCCTGGTTCCCCTTTCCCCAGCTTCCTCCCTCCAGTATTCTCCAGTGTCTATTTTGCTATCTTTATGCTCATGACTTCCCAACGTTTAGCTCTCACTTATAAGTAAGAACATGCAGTGATTGTTTTTCTGTTCTTGCATTAATTAGCTTAGGATAATGGCCTCCAGCTGCATCCATATTGCTGCAAAGAATATGATTTCATTCTTTTTTATGGCTGCATTGCTACTACTGCTTTTTTTCTTACCCTTTCTTCTTGCAGTTCTGCATGTTTTAATGTATTTTTATTATGATATCGTTCCATGCTTTAAGATTTATGAAAGGTATATCTTCTCCGTGGAGTGTTTCCTCTACCATCATAAAATTTCCTTGTCTTGTTTTTCAGTTTCTCTCCTAAATTCAAACTTGTGACTAATATCATGACTCCAGTTTTCTTTTGTCAGCATCTGTCTGGTGTATCTTTTCTGACTTTTTCTTTCTAGTTTCCTAATCATTTCATTCTACATCTCCCTCTTGTGTACATTATAAACCCATCCTTCATTTTACAAAAGTTTAATTTAGAAAGTTTTAATTTTATGAAGATTTATAATACAAATTAATATTAATGATGTCAATATTGTTAGATATTACTGGTATTATTATTGACACATTTTCACATTTAATATTTATGAAGCACACAATTCATTGTTTTATGAACATCATATTTAACAAAACATTTTCATTGTTGTGTGAACATCATAGAAGGTACTTATACAAACCTAGATGGTATAATCTACTGCATAGCTAGGCTACATAGCATAGCCTATTGCTCCTTGGCTACAAACCTCTACTGCATGTTACTATACTATATTGTACTGCAGGCAATAGGAACACAATGGCATTTGTATATCTAAACATATAACATAGAAAAGGTACAGTAAAAATATGGTATAAAACATAAAAAATGAGTAGCTAGAACTACAAGTGTGTGGCACCACACCAAGCTAAATTTTTCACTTTTATTTTTTGTAGAGATGGGGTCTCACTATACTGCCCAAACTGGTCTTGAACTCCTGGCCTCAAGCAATCCTCCTGCCTTGGTCTCTCAAAGCACTGGGATTACAGGTGTGAGCCACCATGTCCAGCCTACTTTCTTTATATCCTTGTTTTATAAGCTTTTTCTATTTAAAAATTTTTTTAATTTTTATAAAGGTTTTTAAATGCTTTTGTTAAAAACTAAGACACAAACACACACATTAGCTTAGGCCCACACTCGGTTGGGATCATCAAGACATCACTAAGCCATAGGAATATTTCAGCTCCATTATAATCTTCCAGGACCACCCTCATCTATGTGGTCTGCTGAGATCATTACGCGGTGCATGACTGTACGTTCAATGCTTACTTACAACCAAACGGTGGGTGTCCATAAGTATTTGATGAAATTCTAAGGGTCCTTACTATACCATACTTTATCAAGTATTTGAATTTTACCAGTTCTTCCCATCAGATTTCTCCTCTGAGTTTGAATGGAGATTTAAAAAAAATACATTAGGTTTCCAGAAAAATTTCTTATATTACTGGGGATTTAAGTTCATTGTGTTATCTAAAAATATCCAATATTTAGCATAGATTTTGGGTCTTAATCATAGTAATGTCTTACTTACATATTTTATTCAGCCATATTCTGTAGGTTACCAAAAAAAAAAAAAAAAAAAAAAAGAGAGAAAATATATCACATTGAACTCAAGGTTTAAACTGAAGTTCTTATTAGAAAAATTGACAGCAGAAGTGATGTAGTTCTTAGAGCTCCCAGCAGGGGCCAGAATGTTCATGCTAAATCTAATTAAATGAAAGGTTTTTTTTTTAAAAACTGTAAGTCAAGGTTGTATCTATTTTTGAACTAATTAGAAAGTCAAAGATATAACTCTTTGTAACTCTCTGTGGTTAAAATAACTAGAAATGACTGACTTTTTAATGTTAAATTTCAAGAATATAGATATATAATTTAAAATATTGAAATTTGAGCTAAATAGTGACGTTATATAACAAAACACTGACCCCAATACCTGAGCAAATGGGCATCAAAAGTACATTTAGTCAGTAGACATTAAAACTCCTATACTAATTGCCAAAAACAGCTCATTGAATCTTTCAGTTGCCAAGCCAGAACCATGGAAAGGGTCCAAGAACAAAGGGCACCACTGTGGCACTGACCCAGGAAATTGAGCACTGACCTAATTTGTTAATTTTAGAACATTAAAAAAATTCTTAATTCAACATAAAGAAATTAAAGAAGTACTTGGTGCTTCAAAAGTATTTCAATGCAAATTGCCTTTGCAAATTAAATAAACTGTTTTTCATTTAATTCTAATTTAAATCACATAACCTCTCTCTGGGCCTCAGTTTCTCCATCTCTTTATGAATAGAGTGGATAGAATAACTTTAAAATCCTACAGCCCTAAAGTTTTTTATTTCCCTTAGGCAAAAACAGCATCATCTTTTTCTGTCTCCAATTCCTGGCATAGTACCTATCATAAACCAGGTGCACAATAAGTGTTTAATGAACAAATACATGTATAAATGAACACATGAATATATTTTAAAAGACTTCTTTCTAAGAATTTAGAAAAGAATTTGGAAATGGAATGGCTCTCTGAAAGCCAATCCTCTGTGAATTATGAAAAACTATGTTTTAGGCAATTCCAAGGAAATACGGCAAGAACTAAATTTTTCTAAGGCTATTACTACCTTCAAACCACCAGTGGAGTAAAGAGAGTTAAAATTTTTAAAAATGGTTTTAAGACTATAAATTTGAAAACCTAATTCTAAGAAGATTGTTTTTTTGATTTGCCAAAACATCCTCTGTATTGAGGCTACTGGTTCCAGTTTCCTAAAAACAAAATCCTGACAATTGTAGGATTTTCTCTTGGGGAGTGGTTGGTTACTGGAAACATTCACTTTAAAAAATTCTAAAACTAAAGATAAATGTTTTGCCAATTCAATCTATATTGTCAGCTGCTCTGGAAACCATGTGCTTGTTCTAAAGTAAGTGAAAACATCATGCAGAAAACTAGTCATTAAATATAATGAAAATTATTATTATGCTCAGTACATACTTCTCCCTCCTGGGAGATTGATCTGTCTTTGCCTTAAACACACACACATACACATATGCATGCATGCATGCACACACACACACCCCTTTTGAGACTTCTTTTCTACACTCTGGCTACCTTTGAGACTCATTAAACTTAATATGAACCTATGTTGGGGAAGGGATCTGGTCATCTTAAGTAGTGGTGTCATAGCCAGCATGCCAACTCCCTAACATGGTCCCTGTTAAGAGTCACGCGGTGTGGGTAGCCACAGATCTAGGTAGCCCCGATCATTAAATGCAAAAGCTGCACTGGGATACCCAAAGTGCTCAGTGCTCCACCGAAGAACTACTGCAACGTCAAGAAAACAGGGACCTGTGATACCAACCTGTCCTGCCAGTTTCAGGAAGAGAGGAGTCAATAGAAATGCTATGGACCACAGTCAGAACAAACTAAAAACACTCTCACTTAGAAAGTCTATAAATACACTAACTATACCTCACTGAAAAATTGGAAAGTTCTGGTATTTAAGGAGATGTTTGTCCATTTAGTGGTTCAATTACTCAAAAAACACTGTTCTGGTTGAGTGCAGTGGCTCACGTCTGTAATCCCAGCACTTTGGGAGGCTGAGGGGCGCGGATCACTTGAGGCCAGGAGTTCGAAAACAGCCTAGCCAACATGGTGAAACCCTGTCTCTACTAAAGATACAAAAAAATTAGCAAGGCATGGTGGTGCATGCCTGTAATCCCAGCTACTCAGGAGGCTGGAGCAGTAGAATCGCTTGAACCCAGGAAGCAGAGGTTGCAGTGAGCTGAGATCGTGCTACCGTACTCCAGCCTGGGTGACAGAGCGAGACTCCATCTCAACAAACAAACAAAAACACTGTTCTCCCCATCTAATTATGTGCCAGGTGGTGGACCAAGAGCTGAAAAGTCAAAAAGAACAAAGTATTCTCTGCCCTCAAATAGCTCATAGTCTATTTGGGGGGTGGAAGGGTAGGGATTAGAGGACAAGTAAAGAAACATTAAAACACAAACATATAAGAATTGTAATAATCGAGGAGTGGACAATCTCTACAATTTTAACACGAAGTCTTTGAGTCTAGTTTGTTGTTGTTGTTTTTAGACAGGGTCTCACTCTGTCTCACGCCACCACACCCAGCTGATTTCTGTACTTTTAGCAAAGATGGTGTTTCACCATGTTGGCCAAGCTGGTCTCAAACTTCTGACCTCAAATGATCCAATCTGCCTCGGCCTCCCAAAGTGCTGGGATACAGGCGTGAGCCACCGTGCCTGGCCCCTAGTACCTTTTTTCAATAGAAAAAATGAGGAAATCAAATTGTAACTTCATTTTTATTTTCTGTGATAAATTTTAAGCCTATGATAAATAGACTGGAGCTCCCATTTTGGGAAGGCGGGAGAGGAGAAATTGCATTTTGTTTTCCTGAGTTAATTCTACCTCTAAAGGACAATGGATTGCAGCAATTTTATTAACTAGGACCTTATTATGAGGATTGCCATAGTATGAATACAGTTACCTCAATACCATCTGAAGACCATCTACAAGAAATCCCTCAAGACTACTAATTTGAGTCTATACTCTAGAACTGACGAATGTTTTGCAAATGTCCTCTCGACTGCCTACAAATTTGCTGTTGGTGATTATAATAATATTTACTTTCTGCTTTTTGCAATAATTATGTACTATTAAATAAACAATGTTTTAAAATTACCATATTTGATGTCTCATTAAAAGCAACACTACAGGTATTGGGAGGAGGGGACTGCAAGTTAAAGGCAGAAGTATTCAATTGAGGTGGTGTAAAAATTACTACTTTGGGCATATGGTTCTCCAAGTGTGGTCTTGGGGATCACTGGGGTGCTTCCCAATTCTCTTCCAGAGAGTCTATGAAATAAAAACTGTTTTCATAATAATACTAAGATGCTTTTTGCCTTTCTCATGCTCATTCTTTCTTATGTGTACAGTGGTTTTCCAGAGGCCCCGTAATGTATGAAGACATCATGACTCTGTCAGCAAATAAAATGTATGCTTGAATATGCCTGCACATTAAAATTTGTTTTAATATATAACGTGTTAAATATTAATGATATAACTGACACAAAAAAAGATTTGGGGGATCCTAAATAATTTTTAAGAGTGTAAACAAATCCTGAGACCCAAAATTTTGAGAATCACTGCTTTAGGGGATAAACCTCAATGGACAGGGCACACCTAATCAAATTTATTCATATTTCATAGGAAGAAACTAGTCCATAGGTTTCATGAAGACCGTGATTGTGTCTGTCTGGCTCGCTGTTTTATCCTCAGAATCTAGCATAGTGCCAGGTATGAAATAGGCATTCAAATATTTCATAAATTAATACGTGAATTCATACATACATACATTTATAAATGAAGGGTTTGCTAACTGACTTATTCAAGGTTACATAAAACATCAGCAGTAAAGCTGGAACTATATTTTGGGTCTCCTGCCTTCTATTCCTGTACTCATGCTACCCAGCTCAAGAATATTTTTGTTTGTGTTAATTTTTATCTTCTAACTATAGAAAGCATGGGTAATCAGTTATCAACAATGTGGGACAATTATCTTCTCATGATGTTGTGTGAGTTGAGTACTACACAGATTTTCTCTGGCTTTAAGAATAATCAGCATAGAGTAATACCAAAGAGCTGTAAACACAAGTTAATGGCAAGAGATATCAGATAAAACTTCCTGAGTTTTTGCCCAAAACTGTTGAATTTTTCATGATTCATTCTTGTGCTAATTCCTAATCTCATCCTTCTCCTTTTTTTTGGCCACGATCGTTAAACTTCCGGCAAGTCTTTACATTACTACACTCAGTAGATCTCACACTCTGGAAAAATAAAACTGTAAAATGTTTTTTGAAAATATTCTTTATACCCTCAACATTGTTTTGAGACAACCAGTGGGTATTTGTAACAGAGATGAGAGAGTTTTGCTTGCCACCTTACTGATGGTTACAGAAAATGTGAGGCCCACAGCAGCCTATCTAGTACAAAGACGAACCACACCAGTCTTGTGAGATACTGCCTTGACGACCTAAATTCCGAGTCCTGTGAGAAGCGGCTTTTAGAGATGGCTAACTTAAGACAAAACCAACAAGCTGACAGACGTAGCTTTCCCAGTCAACTAGCAGGAATTCTTCTCTACCCACTCACCTTAAGGATGTAGTACTTCCTGTCTCCTTTATGATAAGAACTGCCAGAACTGGGTCTCCAGAAGTTAGACTACATTTGAAGGTTCCTATAGCTGGTGAGCCCTTCTATTCTGGGGCCTTCGGAAGGTTGCAATCACTGCCACTGGAGAAGGAATAAAACTTATTTAAATTTCTTCAGTACTTCTTCACCCATTCAATACTGTTCTCTAGAAAAGTTGATTAGATATAGTCAATTCTCCCTATTCATACTAGTTATGTTCTATAAAGTCATTGCCAACACTGAGTTAGCAAATATTGAACTATTGTTCCCAGGGGAAAAACAGGGTTAGTTGAGCCTCTGGTCATAACATTTTCATCAACCAATCAATATATAACCTTGTTTTATGTGTGTTTTTGTTTACATATACGTTATTTAATATATATTGTGCATTCATTAACACAGAACTCACAGCCAACAGCACCGTAACTCAGGCCTGAATGATGCTTATCTAGCACACGCATTTTTTCATAAGAATTTTTTTCCCTTAGGCATATCACAGCCTTTTAAAATTGTGGTAAATATACATAACATTTAGCATCTTAACCATTTTTAGGTGTACAGTTCAGTGGCATTAAGCACATTCACACTGTTGTGTAACCATCATCAGCATTCATCTTCAGAAATTTTCACCTTCCCAGACTGAAACTCTCTATCTATCACACAGTAACTACCCCTCAGTGCCCAGCACCTGGCAACCACAATGCTACTTTCTATTGCAGCTTTCTTGTGATTAGGAACATAGGAACACCACACAGCACGTCAGCACTATGCTTGGGGGCCATTTTTAAAAAGCAAAATCAATAACAGGAGCAATAAAAAAAAGAAGCACAAAATACGTGAAAACATGGCACTAAATAGACCGGAAAAAGGGAATTTGTTTATAGTATGAGAGCTGAAACAATAAGGTGGAACCCTGCCTTGTTTGACCTCATCTGGGAACCTGTGCGTCAGACAGGACTCGAATTTTTTGCCGCTCTGTGAATGCCAGTGAATGATTGAAAAAAGCTAGGAATATTGAGTTTCATAGATAAATTTCAGCAAGGAGGCAAATTTGTGGATACAGAAATCATGAATAATGAGAATTGTCTGTAAGTGGAAATCACATCCTTTGTTCACTTTTTTCCAGGTAGTAAGAATGAAGAGCTGGAACATGTCTTGTAACCTGGCTGCCTTAGAAATTTTTACTTGCCTCACAGACCTAGAAAGGTAGACTTTGTGACTGATAATTGGCAGCTATGACTTGAAGCAGTTCTAGTTCATGTGGAGCATAATTTTCAGCATAATCTCAAATCCTTCTGCATAAAACAAAGAGCAAGCACTCAAGTGCCAGTTATCAATTACTTACTATGTGACAGGTGTTACATTCAGCAATTTACATGCATTATTAAATTATATCCCCCCAAAACCCTATGAGGAAGCTAAAGTTTAGGGAAGTTAAGTATCTCATCCATTATCATATAGTTAGAAGTGGCAAAGTTGAGATTTGAACTCAGGTCTATCTGACTCCAGAGCCTGAGTTCTCAATTCAACTGCTATGCAATTCTAAGCATATTAAAAAAAAAAAAAAGTTTGATTTACTTGCAACTGTATAGATGCATATGTTACAATGATCATTACATTTCAAAGATTTACACATTGAAAAATGAATTTACCAAACAAATAAAACCTTAGAAGCCAGATCTAACATTGTCCCATAACAAAGAGTATCTGAAATCCTCAGGGCATCTGGTTTGTGTCTGGTTTTCCTTAATCTTTAATGATGGGCAAATCCAATGCATTATGTAAGGCCATTTTTTTCTCAAGAGATGTAGATACCTCTTAAGAATTTGATGAAAATGCATTAACTTTTCAGGCTACTGAGTTGCATTTTAGTGCACCGAGGCAGTAAATTAGTGTACAGTGTGCAAAAATGGTAGTGACTTTAAAAATAAATATTTGATATGAGCCACTGTATTCTCTTGGGAAAAAAAGTAATGGATTAAATCTCTTAGGAATCCTTAGCTTCCCAAAAAGGAGTAGGAAAAAGAAATCTCCTTTGGCCTGGAAATATCTTCTGTTTCTTGCTGGCCATGTTTGCTTAGTTCTTTAATAGTTCATTTGACTAGATCTTGTGGCTCCCAAAGCTAAGGTTGAACGTTTGATCCCTACAGAGGCCACTTACATTTAGAGAACAAAAAGCTCTATTCTCTGCTCCCAGACTTTACCCCAAATCCCTGCCAGGTGTCTGCCCTCTGGTCAAAATGAGAAATTGGCAAAGGGGTGAAAACATATCACAGTATTGGGAAACAACAAAAGGTCACCCCTTTATCATGATGCTCTTTCTCTTTTACGTGCTCACAATATTCTGATATAATTTATAGAGAAGAGATACTGCACTTTTTACTCTCTGGAAATTTGCTGCTAGAAATCTGAGGCAAACTGTAATAAGCTCTGCCATGCCAGTTATAAAGTTCATTATCTTATTCTATGTTCAGAGATTTTTCTACTAGCTGACATTATCCTCTTGGTAATAAACAATGAAGAAACACATCTTCTGAGTTATATTAATCTGCATCTTTAGAATAGGAAATAATAGCACTCAGTCAAAAGTTCAGTAAAATTTTCATATTAATAAAAGACATTAAACTATGTAAAAATACTTCCATGCACAATATGTCATAATAAGAATGACTTTCAATATTTACTAAGAATTTACTCAGAAAACAAGTTTCTCAAATTATAGATGAAAATTCTCTACTAGTATCATAATCTTAATTTTTAATTCAGGTCTTCCTAATTTTTATTTTCCTAATTACTTGGCACTAAAAATAATTTAATACAACAAATAAAAATATTTTTACTTCAAATGCTTTCCTAAACAATATAAAATCATTTTAGTTTTTGAGGAAGTAATATTTCATATTTTAACTATGTAGTGTAAATTAAAATTGACTTATTTAAATTACAAGAGTTGTGTAAGGATTAATCAGATTTAAGTACAGTTTATATTATTGCCAACATAGACTTTTGTTTTTCAAATGTCACAAATATCTTTTATTATTTGTGGATTTATTCCTTTTATGAAGTAGTCAAATGAATCAGCTCACCCTTGACTGTAACAAAATACTGCTTGGTGACTTGTGACAGACAGGGTTTTAACCTCTGACAGCGAGATTCATTGTGGAGCAAGAGCCAATCATAGATCCTGACGACACTTGTCTCATCTAAGTTGGAATATAAAAAGCCACTTGGAATACAGTATAAAAGATTCACTGGTGTGGCAAGTTGTCTCTCAGACTGTACATGCATTAAAATTTTGCTCGGCATTACTCAAAAGCAAAAGAAAAGTAAAAGGAAGAAATAAGAACAAGAAAAAAAGATTATATTGATTTTAAAATCATGCAAAAACTGCAACTCTGTGTTTATATTTACCTGTTTATGCTGATTGTTGCTGGTCCAGTGGATCTAAATGAGAACAGTGAGCAAAAAGAAAATGTGGAAAAAGAGGGGCTGTGTAATGCATGTACTTGGAGACAAAACACTAAATCTTCAAGAATAGAAGCCATTAAAATACAAATCCTCAGTAAACTTCGTCTGGAAACAGCTCCTAACATCAGCAAAGATGCTATAAGACAACTTTTACCCAAAGCTCCTCCACTCCGGGAACTGATTGATCAGTATGATGTCCAGAGGGATGACAGCAGCGATGGCTCTTTGGAAGATGACGATTATCACGCTACAACGGAAACAATCATTACCATGCCTACAGAGTGTAAGTAGTCCTATTAGTGTATATCAACAGTTCTGCTGACTGTTGTTCTAGTGTTTATGAGAAACAGATCTATTTTCAGTCTCTTTTAACAAGCTGTTGGCCTGTATGTAAGTAGAAAGGAAAAGAGTTTCTCTTTTTCAAGATTTCATGAGAATATATTGAGACAAAAATCTGCTGCATTATTTGTTTTCTTATAGAAACAAAAAGCTAAAAAATAAAACACTTGCATAGCATTAGTTTAATAAGGAAAATATAGATAGCATGCTTATGCTTTCACAGTAATACCACCAAGGCAAGGACTGAGAGATACTACAAGCAATGTTAAAAACTTACATTAAATTTTATAATTATATTTGGTTGTGTAAAATAAGTTTTTTTCACTAATAACAGAAAAAAAAAGAAACTTGCTGGATGTTTAAGCTTACTTGAGCACTGCTGAAAACCTAAAGTGATTTCTGTTATTTGAAACTCTTACAGTATTTTTTTGTTCTTCACAGTTAAAAATTTAATTTTGAAAGCTATTACAGTAAAGAGTATGACAAATTAAATATCTTAATGTATTAGTAAGAACAACAATGAAGTAAACATAGCATAATCATCATCATGAACTAGATATTAGAAAATGCCTAAGAAATAAACATTTTAATTGCGTAGGTTATGGCTCACAAAGTCCTCCTTGTACCTTGACCATAGTACTATTGTTGAGAGTACCCAGTTTGTGTACTTCCAAGCAGGCATAGTGCCTAATAACCTTCTAAAATATTTTATTCATCCTGAGAGGGAGGGCTTTTACCTGTAGTATCTACATTGCTTGTGACAGATGACATATTGCATACAATTCCATTTGCAGTTAGCTCAAAAGAATACTTTCTCCAGGAAAGAGAAACAGGCACCTTGACAGAGAAGGCATGGCAAGAAAAATTTTGTGTTATCTGTTATCTTGCTTTAATACAATGCTTTATATACTTTAAACAAGATTCAAAACAGTTTTAAAATATTATTTCCCTTATTAAGTAATCAGGTTATGATGCAGCAAAGAATTTCCATTTAAGACTCTGCTATCGAATAGGTCTGGAGTAGATTTACCTTTTATAGACAATTTTGGAAAACCAAAATAAAGGAAATTGTTAGTGCTTGTGCTTACATGACAGCCTGGCTTCCTAAAGACAATACTTTGGAACTTTTGAGATAGCCTGAATATAACATCAAAATTTTTGTGTGAATTACCTGCTTAGTTTTGCTCCTTTAAAAGGCTATTCCAAAGCCAAAATGTAACAGATGTATTATGTTTTCTACTAATTCCCGAGGCTCAGTAAGTTGCTCAGTGTGTCTTGTCCCCAGGTAATTCAGGCCTGGGGGAAGGGTTCCTTCTTCCAGACTGATTGGTACAGCTGCTCAGTAAGTGTAACTACTCAGATTCCCAAAGAATTCTAAGTGGTTGTTCCTCCACAGTGACTCTTGTTCTCTCTAATCATCATCATTTTAAAATTTCATTCAGTGTTCATGACTTCATAGAACCTTCCTTTGTCCATAGTTCTCTGGAAGGGGAATAGATTCCTGATGAACAGCTGAAAATACATACATCTGAAAAATTCTGAAAAGCTAGGGTAATTATTTTCTTTCACATTTTTTGCTGAGTTATAAAGTTCCACACAGTATTTCATTTTAAAAGACTGCATAGGCATACATTATCTTAATTTTTTAAAAAATGCTCAACTATTAATATGGAGGGGTTTTGTTAGTGGGAAATAATTTCAGTAACTCTTCTTTTCTTATTCATTTATAGCTGATTTTTTAATGCAAGTGGATGGAAAACCCAAATGTTGCTTCTTTAAATTTAGCTCTAAAATACAATACAATAAAGTGGTAAAGGCCCAACTATGGATATATTTGAGACCCGTCGAGACTCCTACAACAGTGTTTGTGCAAATCCTGAGACTCATCAAACCTATGAAAGACGGTACAAGGTATACTGGAATCCGATCTCTGAAACTTGACATGAACCCAGGCACTGGTATTTGGCAGAGCATTGATGTGAAGACAGTGTTGCAAAATTGGCTCAAACAACCTGAATCCAACTTAGGCATTGAAATAAAAGCTTTAGATGAGAATGGTCATGATCTTGCTGTAACCTTCCCAGGACCAGGAGAAGATGGGCTGGTAAGTGATAACTGAAAATAACATTGTAATAACCTTATGCTTTTATTCATAATATGAATAAACAATAGTGGAAAATAGCTACAAATTCCCTAAGCTCATAAGCCAGACAAAGGTATCTTACCCCAACGGTAGCCCTGTACCCAATAAAAGTAGGTGTCCAATTTCATATCCTATGAAACACTCCTTTGATATTCTTACTTTGCATGAAGATTTTAGAAAACAATTATACCATACTTCTTAACTTCTTAAGAAGTTCTTTTGAATTGGGAATGAAATATAAAGTACTTTTCATTAATATGATACATGACTGTATGAATTAAAATATTAACTCTATATAATGGATTTTATTACATATACAAACAAATCAAAACTTTTTTTTCTCCCAGAAGGGTGCCAAATGTGTTAAAAATTTTTGGCTTAGCAAAAACAGATTAAAAAAAACCTTTTAAAATTATAATTAAAATGTTTTATTCAGAGAAATTAAGAGTGATATTTATAGGCTTACATTTTATTAAATATACTTAAGATTCCTCATGATAAATATGTTCATTGTTTGTAGGATGTTGATGCACTGATGTGTGTATATATTTCTTTGTGGAATACTCCTAATAAAATTTCAATTTACAGGCTGGTTAACTTTTGCCACCTTATTTCTGCCAGCTTATTTCTGAACTGCCTTAGCATTCTTATGCAAAAGTTCACTTACAGAAGGCCAATTAACTTAGTATCAGGCCAAGTAAATGACAATACCTTATATACTATAAAATTTAATAAAAACCATTTTAATTCCTAGTACAAATTTAGGGTTATTCTTCTGGCCTACCTACATTTCTGTTTACTTCTGTTTTCAAATACTTAATGTGATCACATCTTTTTACATTCATCTATTGACATAATTTACAAAAGAAGATTATACTTACAAACAACAAACTTGTTACCTTCGTAATCTTTCAATGATCTTAGTTATAAAGATGAAATAATTAGCAGATCAGAATTACTTTAAATAAAACATTCTTTAAAATACTATACAATATTTTTTATTTTTTCATCTTTATTTACTTTTTAAATTATATATATGTGTACATACATATATACACACACACACATGTTTTACTTCAATATGTTGGGGGTTCAAGTGGTTTCTGGCTACATGGATGAATTGTACAGCGGTGAAGTCTGAGATTTTAGTGCACCTATCACTCCAAGTAGTGTATATTGTACCCAATATGTAGTTTTTAATCCCTCATCCCCACCTCCCCATTCTGAGTCTCCAAAATACCTTATACTACTCTGTATGTCTTTGCATACCCATAGCTTAGCTCGCACTTATAAGTGAGAACATATGGTATTTGGTTTTCCATTGCCTTCGAATAATGGCCTCCAGCTCCATCTAATTTGCTGCAAAAGACATTACTTCACTCTTTTTTATGGTTAAATAGTATTCCATTTTGTGTGTGTGTGTGTGTGTGTGTGTGTGTATACCACATTTTCTTTATCCATTCATCCGCTGATGGGCAGTTAGTCTGGTTCCGTATCTTTACAACTGTGAATTGCGCTGCGATAAACATACGTGTGCAGGTATCTAAAAGACTATACAATTTTCTAAATGATCTAGTTTCCTTTATACATGCTACTTTAAATGTTAAGGACTCAAATGATATTATTATTTTTGACAGTCTTAAATAATACTGCCAGAGCTATTTTCATTTAGATATGGATTAAAAACTACTGTCAATTATTTAAGAAAGTGTTTCTTTTCATAGGTAGCATTTTAATGATCAAAATTGATAATATGACCAGTGGTTAATATGTTGTATTCCTCAGATATTTTCATGTAAAGGGAAACAAAGTCTCAAATGCATTAAAAGACTGGGGCAGAGACAGAACCAACAAATTTTAAAATATCTGAATAGAAACATTTTCCAGTGAAAGAATTAAGGAGATATCATCGTCTCTTCTTCTGAATTTGTCCTTCCCTATTTTTCCCTGGCTTTATTGTTCTAGTTTTCCTGAGTGAGGACCTAGAGAATGGAGGATGGATGACTATACCTACCCCTCCAGGAGTTACCAGGCATATTTAGCCAATATATTTAATCAGGAAGCAAGAAGAGAGGGAGCTCAGCTCTTTCCTTCATTCCCCTCTTCTCCTTCTTCTCCTCTCTCTCCTGTCCTTCCCTCCCTTTCTTCCCATAAATATTTTCAGGACATCCACTATGTGCCAGGCAGTCTGGTACTCAAACTTGGAAAAATAAAAATTAAAAAGACATGGAACTGATCTCAGGGGAATTTGTATTTCTGTTAAATTCTTTTGAGACATAAGGGGAAAATCAAGTCTAGTGTAAATTAACATTCCTTAATGCTGTGCCTTTTAAAAATAAATGTGGTATGAGCAAAATTATTAGTTTATTTCTTCAACAATGACTTCTTAAGGTAGGTAGAAAAGTGTTTCCGGGTCTATTGACATTACTGATTGTCCTTTCCTTTTCAAACAGAATCCCTTTTTAGAGGTCAAGGTAACAGACACACCAAAAAGATCCAGAAGGGATTTTGGTCTTGACTGTGATGAGCACTCAACAGAATCGCGATGCTGTCGTTACCCTCTAACTGTGGATTTTGAAGCTTTTGGATGGGATTGGATTATCGCTCCTAAAAGATATAAGGCCAATTACTGCTCTGGAGAGTGTGAATTTGTATTTTTACAAAAATATCCTCATACTCATCTGGTACACCAAGCAAACCCCAGAGGTTCAGCAGGCCCTTGCTGTACTCCCACAAAGATGTCTCCAATTAATATGCTATATTTTAATGGCAAAGAACAAATAATATATGGGAAAATTCCAGCCATGGTAGTAGACCGCTGCGGGTGCTCATGAGATTTATATTAAGTGTTCATAACTTCCTAAAACATGGAAGGTCTTCCCCTCAACAATTTTGAAGCTGTGAAATTAAGTACCACAGGCTAAAGGCCTAGAGTATCCTACAGTCACTTAAGCATAAGCTACAGTATGTAAACTAAAAGGGGGAATATATGCAATGGTTGGCATTTAACCATCCAAACAAATCATACAATAAAGTTTTATGATTTCCAGAGTTTTTGAGCTAGAAGGAGATCAAATTACATTTATGTTCCTGTATATTACAACATCGGCGAGGAAATGAAAGCAATTCTCCTTGCATTCTGATGAATTAAAGGAGTATGCTTTAAAGTCTATTTCTTTACAGTTTTGTTTAATATTTACAGAAAAATCTACATACAGTATTGGTAAAATGCAGGATTGTTATATACCATCATTCGAATCATCCTTAAACACTTGAATTTATATTGTATGGTAGCATACTTGGTAAGATAAAATTCCACAAAAATAGGGATGGTGCAGCGTATGCAATTTCCATTCCTATTGTAATTGACACAGTACATTAACAATCCATGCCAATGGTGCTAATACAATAGGCTGAATGTCTGAGGCTACCAGGTTTATCACATAAAAAACATTCAGTAAAATAGTAAGTTTCTCTTTTCTTCAGGTGCATTTTCCTACACCTCCAAATGAGGAATGGATTTTCTTTAATGTAAGAAGAATCATTTTTCTAGAGGTTGGCTTTCAATTCTGTAGCATACTTGGAGAAACTGCGTTATCTTAAAAGGCAGTCAAATAGTATTCGTTTTTATCAAAATGTCAAAATAACATACTTGGAGAAGTATGTAACTTTGTCTTTGGAAAATTACAACACTGCCTTTGCAACACTGCAGTTTTTATGGTAAAATAATAGAAATGATCGACTCTATCAATATTGTATAAAAAGACTGAAACAATGCATTTATATAATATGTATACAATATTGTTTTGTAAATAAGTGTCTCCTTTTTTATTTACTTTGGTATATTTTTACACTAAGGACATTTCAAATTAAGTACAAAGGCACAAAGACATGTCATGCATCACAGAAAAGCAACTACTTATATTTCAGAGCAAATTAGCAGATTAAATAGTGGTCTTAAAACTCCATATGTTAATAATTAGATGGTTATATTACAAACATTTTATATTTTTTTACATGATTAACATTCACTTATGGATTCATGATGGCTGTATAATGTGAATTTGAAATTTCATTGGTTTACTGTTATTGTGTTTAAATCTCAACGTTCCATTATTTTAATACTTGCAAAAATATTACTAAGCATACCAAAATAATTGACTCTATCATCTGAAATGAAGAATAAACTGATGCTATCTCAACAATAACTGTTACTTTTATTTTATAATTTGATAATGAATATATTTCTGCATTTATTTACTTCTGTTTTGTAAATTGGGATTTTGTTAATCAAATTTATTGTACTATGACTAAATGAAATTATTTCTTACATCTAATTTGTAGAAACAATGTAAGTTATATTAAAGTGTTTTCACATTTTTTGAAAGACACAACAGTTTTTATTCTAATGATTAATTCTGGATTTCTGATTTTCACTTTATCATAAAAGTCTAATGGTTTAGCACAAAAGTTTGGTTGAGGAATTTTAGGTCTGCTACTCTAGTTCTCAGGAGTTAAATTCCTATTAAATTGGTTCTGGTCAAGTTGCTTTACACATATGAAAGCAAGGACTAGTTATATCTGTTTCATTTCTCTTTATCTTGACCTGAAAACTATTTATATGTTTTCATAGGTTCAATTTCCAAATGCATTGCAGTTGGCAAGGGTATATGGTCCTAGAGTTACAAGTTCTACTGGAGCCACAGAGACACAAGGAAGCTACATTTTTTTCTTACCACTTAATGAAACTGGTACACTTATCTGAACTTTGGGGGCACCAATTTTCAAACTGAATTGCAAAACAGTTGTAAAGCACCTAGAAATCCTTAAGTGCAATAACATATACAAATATTTTTTAAGTGATCCCTCCACTCCACTCTCCATCAGTTTAGTAACTTAGTTGTAAAGCAGTGACTAAGTTTAACAGGGAGGATAATTAAAATTCTATGTGTTAATATCGCTAAATAGTTTATAATTAATATAAATGTCATTTCAATAATTTCTATTTGTATATTAATTATATACAAATATAAATCTAAAGTCAAATATTGATTAAACTATATGATAAAATCCATTTCAAATATCAAATGATCACTTTTTAAAATAAAACACCTGAGTACTACCAATAATATAACTAAGAAATGAAACTATAGGCAATGATAGGCAAGTCATGACTGGTCTGGCATGTGACATAAAGTGTTGAAATTTCATTTGCATGGTCGTTCAGTTCCAGTTTACACACTGCAAAACATATCAAAGCAAAATATACTATTTTGGTCATTCCTGAGTAAGATGTGGAGCAATGAAAAATGGTACTAAATTTAGTACCATTCATGCCTCGATGGCATTTTGCAGAGGAAGTATTTGAAAAATGAGTATATTTACATCAGATAGCATGCATGGTTTATAGCAAGTTTATCTTGGTTGCCATTCAAAACACTAGACAAAAGGAATATTTAAATATATTTTCCTAGATTACACATCAAAATGCTTCCATTAGTATCACATCCTGTCAAGAACACAAGATGTTCTTGAATGTAAGATTTTACATATGAGGCTGCCCAATTTATCTGACAGGCATAAAATGTATATATAATAATGACATATCTCCTTAATAAGATAACTTATAAAGGTTGACTAGCTTATGTCAGGTTTAACATTACACTAAGTATTCCTGATATGGAACTGTATAGTTTGGCAATGATGCAAGACACACATGCTTTGTTTTCATTGATTCCACTTTTGGATTACTATAAGAAAGAAAAGTTTTTAACAGTATTATATTATTGTTTCTGCTTCATAATAAAGCTGATGTTTCAAATAAGCACACACATATACTTTCTTAAAAATCAACTTTAATAAAATGTAATTTTATTAGTTCTATATATGCACTATAGGCAAAATATTATTCACTAGTATTAATTTATAGAAATGTAAAACATAATACCAGGTTCTGATCCTAATGAGATCTATTGAAAACGTCTCCTGAGATGGGCTAACAGCTATATTTGACTCAATTTATCTTAATAGTAACTTTAAACCAAAAATGTAAAAAAGATTAAATCACTAATTGACCCCTTTAATTTGTTATCCTAACCATTCAAGATTACTCTATTAGGAAACCTTTTCCTACAAGTGTTAAGGGTTTTTTCTCTTTAACATATTATGAAGGACACCATTCAGAACAAAATTTGATTATGCGGTTTGGGCCATAGATCCTCCACAAGATTTTCTCAGATCTGCTCTCACGGACACTAAGTCTAAGAAGCCAAATGTCTCTTGGCTCTATTCCCATGGAACTCAGAACCTTGGCATTACCTCTTAACCAGCCAAAAACAAAACATGTCTATACAAGAAAGTATGCCTACATGATGTCATGAGATCCTGAAAATGCTGAGATAGAATTCTGAAGGTGACAATCAAGCATAAAACACCAGTTTACTGAGCACACTAAAGTGACTATGGGAGAAAATCAAAATTGTTACATGGAAACAACTGAGTGGTCATTGAGGCAATTGCTAGACGTCAAGCTTCAAGAATATCTTCCCGAAAAGCTGCATACTTTTCAGGCAACTCAAGTAATGGAGTGAATTATATGGCTGCCTGCACCCTAGGTGAAGGATTCTACTGAGGAACACCAGGTCATCTTGGGCTCTGAACGAGGCCAGGTGCCCTGGGATAAAAATTATAGTAAAGAAAAGCAGATGAGTGTACTCCTCCCTACTTGTAGATATGCCTTGTCTGTAGATATGCCAGTAAAATTGTCCCAAAGTCTAGAATCTACCAAGACCTGTGTCTTACAGTGAACTTAAGTTCCTTACGGCACCAGTCAGACAGAATTCCACCAAAGTTGCATAGGACTGATGCAAACCCAAAGAGATTCCTATCTTCTCATTGGCCAGGGTGCATACCTGTGACTGAAACAAATTGCACCAAGTAAGTTTCTTATGGGAGAAATAGCTCTGCAAATGCAGGGCCAGCAGAAATCCTTCCTTCACCGAGAGAAGCGTGTGGACTATGAATAGTGAGCCCTATCCAGCTTGACCAGACAGATGTTTGCCAGACAGATGTTTGACCAAAGACTCCTCATCCTGGCCAAAGACAGCAGTGTCATCTCAGGGCGGCAATTGGGACAGTGGCTGGAATCTGGCCATATATATATTGACACAGCCTTACCTAGTACATTACCTGGTTAGTGTATTTGGCCCTCGTATATCCTCTTAAGCTTAATAAGGAATAAATTACTTATAGGAAATTGGACGAGATCCATGAGTATGACTTACAGAAGAAAATCACATTATATAGGAACTATTATCTCCATTTTGGAAATGAGGAAGTTGAGACTCAGAGAGGTGCACGACTAATAAATGACTAAGATGGGTATACACATAATGTAAGAAATACAAATGTAGAGGTACAATTTTTCACAGTCATTAACTCAGGTGTGCAGAACTGTAACTTTTGATTTCTCACAAAATTGACCAGCTTTTACCGGAAGCCTCCTCATGCTGTATCACCATTTCTACTTTGTAGATGCAATATCATTGGGAACCACTCTAATGATGCTCCTCTCCACGGACCTCACACAGAAAATGATGTACAATAGCCATATCCCCCTGTTCTCAAATGTCTGAACTTCTAGGAAGGGTGTAATATCTCTAATTCCTTACAGTTCAGCTCATGAGGGAGGGCATCACAAAAATACCAATGTCTGAAGCCTCTCTCTTCCCAACAAATTGTCTCCTGTCATCAGCTCATGAGATCTTTAAGTGAAAAGACATAGAAATAGGTTCTGACTGACTGGCTGTATTTACTGACTCTTTATATTTGATACCTGAGCCTAGACCCCCGCCCTTGCTACCTTTTTATTCTGATTCTGATCCGACAAGTGGAATCCTGGAAAAATGTAACTTCTTCATAAACCACGTTATTATTTCTCACTAATGATAAAAATGTAACTTAAAATGAGATGACATCCTTTTACCTACAACTGTACTAAGTTTTATGCTAATATCTGGCGTTACTAGTAAGCATGATCAGAAATAAACACTCTATACTGTACATTAGCTAT
The DNA here is from genome assembly GCF_008728515.1 of Papio anubis. Lineage (NCBI taxonomy): Eukaryota > Metazoa > Chordata > Mammalia > Primates > Cercopithecidae > Papio > Papio anubis. The sequence continues at coordinate 73,761,601 of NC_044985.1, read as the reverse complement.
AAAAAGGCCCTGCCCAGTACCTTCCAATTTTTAACATTAAACTAAATTTGGCCTGAGGCAACCTCCATACCTCCCTATGGAACTGAAGGGCAATCTAACTTATTAAGTAAATGAACTGAAAGCCTGACTTAGGGGTATATTTTATAACAAATAGCTGCATGTCAGCCAATCACAGCAGCTGAGTTTCAGCCAGTCTCAGGCAGGCAACTGACCAAACCACGTCCAAACAAGGCAAACTCAGATTTATAACCAACCAAGCTGTTTCTATACTTCGTTTCCATTTTCTGCCTATAAATGCTGCCGGTCTGCATTGCACAGCAGAGTTCTCTCAACCTCTTCTGGTTCTGAGGGCTGCCTATCAAATTGTTCTTTGTTCAAATAAACCTTGTTTTATTTTTCAAAAGTTGTTTAGTAACAAGATCCTGGGGTTAACTTGAAGATGGCCAAATAGGAACAGCTCCAGTCTCCAACTCCCAGCGCGAGCGACACAGAAGACGGGAGATTTCTGCATTTTCAACTGAGGTACTGGGTTCATCTCACTAGGGAGTGCTGGACAATCGGTACTGGTCAGCTGCTGCAGCCCGACCAGCAAGAGCTGAAGCAGGGCGAGGCATCCCCTCACCTGGGAAGCGCAAGGGGAAAGGGAATCCCTTTTCCTAGCCAGGGGAACTGAGACACACAACACCTGGAAAATCGGGTAACTCCCACCCCAATACTGCGCTTTAAGCAAACAGGCACACCAGAAGATTATATCCCACACCTGGCCGGGAGGGTCCCACGCCCACGGAGCCTCCCTCATTGCTAGCACAGCAGTCTGCGATCTAACAGCAAGGCAGCAGCGAGGCTGGGGGAGGGGCGCCCGCCATTGCTGAGGCTTAAGTAGGTAAACAAAGCCGCTGGGAAGCTCGAACTGGGTGGAGCTCACAGCAGCTCAAGGAAACCTGCCTGTCTCTGTAGACTCCACCTCTGGGGACAGGGCACAGATAACAACAAAAGCAGCAGAAACCTCTGCAGATGCAAACGATTCTGTCTGACAGCTTTGAAGAGAGCAGTGGCTCTCCCAACACGGAGGTTGAGATCTGAGAAGGGACAGACTGCCTGCTCAAGTGGGTCCCTGACCCCTGAGTAGCCTAACTGGGAGACATCCCCCACTAGGGGTAGTCTGACACCCCACACCTCACAGGGTGGAGTATACCCCTGAGAGGAAGCCTCCAAAGCAAGAATCAGACAGGTACACTTGCTGTTCAGCAATATTCTATCTTCTGCAGCCTCTGCTGCTGACACCCAGGCAAACAGGGTCTGGAGTGGACCTCAAGCAATCTCCAACAGACCTACAGCTGAGGGTCCTGACTGTTAGAAGGAAAACTATCAAACAGGAAGGACACCTACACCAAAACCCCATCAGTACGTCACCATCATCAAAGACCAGAGGCAGATAAAACCACAAAGATGGGGAAAAAGTAGGGCAGAAAAGCTGGAAATTCAAAAAATAAGAGCGTATCTCCCCCGGCAAAGGAGCGCAGCTCATCGCCAGCAATGGATCAAAGCTTGACGGAGAATGACTTTGACGAGATGAGAGAAGAAGGCTTCAGTCCATCAAACTTCTCAGAGCTAAAGGAGGAATTACATACCCAGCGCAAAGAAACTAAAAATCTTGAAAAAAAAGTGGAAGAATTGATGGCTAGAGTAATTAATGCAGAGAAGGCATAAACGAAATGAAAGAGATGAAAACCATGACACGAGAAATATGTGACAAATGCACAAGCTTCAGTAACCGACTCGATCAACTGGAAGAAAGAGTATCAGCGATTGAGGATCAAATGAACGAAATGAAGCGAGAAGAGAAACCAAAAGAAAAAAGAAGAAAAAGAAATGAACAAAGCCTGCAAGAAGTATGGGATTATGTAAAAAGACCAAATCTGCGTCTGACTGGGGTGCCTGAAAGTGAGGGGGAAAATGGAACCAAGTTGGAAAACACTCTTCAGGATATCATCCAGGAGAACTTCCCCAACCTAGTAGGGCAGGCCAACATTCAAATCCAGGAAATACAGAGAACGGCACAAAGATACTCCTCAAGAAGAGCAACTCCAAGACACATAATTGCCAGATTCACCAAAGTTGAAATGAAGGAAAAAATCTTAAGGGCAGCCAGAGAGAAAGGTCGGGTTACCCACAAAGGGAAGCCCATCAGACTAACAGCAGATCTCTCGGCAGAAACTCTACAAGCCAGAAGAGAGTGGGGGCCAATATCAACATTCTTAAAGAAAAGAATTTTCAACCCAGAATTTCATATCCAGTCAAACTAAGTTTCATAAGTGAAGGAGAAATAAAATCCTTTACAGATAAGCAAATGCTTAGAGATTTTGTCACCACTAGGCCTGCCTTACAAGAGACCCTGAAGGAAGCACTCAACATGGAAAGGAACAACCAGTACCAGCCATTGCAAAAACATGCCAAAATGTAAAGTTCATCGATGATAGGAAGAAACTGCATCAACTAACGAGCAAAATAACCAGTTATTATCATAATGGCAGGATCAAGTTCACACATAACAATATTAACCTTCACACATAACAATATTAACCTTAAATGTAAATGGACTAAATGCTCCAATTAAAAGACACAGACTGGCAAACTGGATAAAGAGTCAAGACCCATCAGTCTGCTGTATTCAGGAGATCCATCTCACACACAGAGACATACATAGGCTCAAAATAAAGGGATGGAGGAAGATTTACCAAGCAAATGGAGAACAAAAGAAAGCAGGGGTTGCAATACTAGTCTCTGATAAAACAGACTTTAAACCATCAAAGATCAAAAGAGACAAAGAAGGCCATTACATAATGGTAAAGGGATCAATTCATCAGAAACAGCTAACTATCCTAAATATATATGTACCCAATACAGGAGCACCCAGATTCATAAAGCAAGTCCTTAGAGACTTACAAAGAGACTTAGACTCCCGTACGATAATAATGGGAGACTTCAACACTCCACTGTCAACATTAGACAGATCAACGAGACAGAAAGTTAACAAGGATATCCAGGAATTGAACTCATCTCTGCAGCAAGCAGACCTAAAAGACATCTATAGAACTCTCCACCCCAAATCAACAGAATATACATTCTTCTCAGCACCACATCGCACTTATTACAAAATTGACCACATAATTGGAAGTAAAGCACTCCTCAGCAAATGTACAAGAACAGAAATTATAACAAACTGTCTCTCAGACCACAGTGCAATCAAACTAGAACTCAGGACTAAGAAACTCAATCAAAACCGCTCAACTACATGGAAACTGAACAACCTGCTCCTGAATGACTACTGGGTACATAACAAAATGAAGGCAGAAATAAAGATGTTCTTTGAAACCAATGAGAACAAAGATACAACATACCACAATCTCTGGGACACATTTAAAGCAGTGTGTAGAGGGAAATTTATAGCACTAAATGCCCACAAGAGAAAGCAGGAAAGATCTAAAATTGACACTCTAACATCACAATTAAAAGAACTAGAGAAGCAAGAGCAAACACATTCCAAAGCTAGCAGAAGGCAAGAAATAACTAAGATGAGAGCAGAACTGAAGGAGATAGAGACACAAAAAACCCTCCAAAAAATCAATGAATCCAGGAGTTGGTTTTTTGAAAAGATCAACAAAATTGACAGACCGCTAGCAAGACTAATAAAGAAGAAAAGAGAGAAGAATCAAATAGATGCAATAAAAAATGATAAAGGGGATATCACCACCGACCCCACAGAAATACAAACTCCCATCAGAGAATACTATAAACACCTCTATGCAAATAAACTAGAAAATCTAGAAGAAATGGATAATTTCCTGGACACTTACACTCTTCCAAGACTGAACCAGGAAGAAGTTGAATCCCTGAATAGACCAATAGCAGGCTCTGAAATTGAGGCAATAATTAATAGCCTACCAACGAAAAAAACTCCAGGACCAGATGGATTCACAGCTGAATTCTACCAGAGGTACAAGGAGGAGCTGGTACCATTCCTTCTGAAACTATTCCAATCAATAGAAAAAGAGGGAATCCTCCCTTACTCATTTTATGAGGCCAACATCATCCTGATACCAAAGCCTGGCAGAGATACAACAAAAAAAAGAGAATTTTAGACCAATATCCCTGATGAACATCGATGCAAAAATCCTCAATAAAATACTGGCAAACCGGATTCAGCAGCACATCAAAAAGCTTATCCACCATGATCAAGTGGGCTTCATCCCTGGGATGCAAGGCTGGTTCGACATTCGCAAGTCAATAAACATAACCCAGCATATAAACAGAACCAAAGACAAGAACCACATGATTACCTCAATAGATGCAGAAAAGGCTTTTGACAAAATTCAACAGCCCTTCATGCTAAAAACGCTCAATAAATTCGGTATCGATGGAACGTATCTCAAAATAATAAGAGCTATTTATGACAAACCCACAGCCAATATCATACTGAATGGGCAAAAGCTGGAAAAAGTCCCTTTGAAAACTGGCACAAGACAGGGATGCCCTCTGTCACCACTCCTATTCAACATAGTGTTGGAAGTTCTGGCTAGGGCAATCAGGCAAGAGAAAGAAATCAAGGGTATTCAGTTAGGAAAAGAAGAAGTCAAATTGTCCCTCTTTGCAGATGACATGATTGTATATTTAGAAAACCCCATTGTTTCAGCCCAAAATCTCCTTAAGCTGATAAGCAACTTCAGCAAAGTCTCAGGATACAAAATTAATGTGCAAAAATCACAAGCATTCTTATACACCAGTAACAGACAAACAGAGAGCCAAATCATGAATGAACTTCCATTCACAATTGCTTCAAAGAGAATAAAATACCTAGGAATCCAACTTACAAGGGATGTAAAGGACCTCTTCAAGGAGAACTACAAACCACTGCTCCATGAAATAAAAGAGGACACAAACAAATGGAAGAATATACCATGCTCATGGATAGGAAGAATCAATATCGTGAAAATGGCCATACTGCCCAAGGTTATTTATAGATTCAATGCCATCCCCATCAAGCTACCAATGAGTTTCTTCACAGAATTGGAAAAAACTGCTTTAAAGTTCATATGGAACCAAAAAAGAGCCCGCATTGCCAAGACAATCCTAAGTCAAAAGAACAAAGCTGGAGGCATCACGCTACCTGACTTCAAACTATACTACAAGGCTACAGTAACCAAGACAGCATGGTACTGTTACCAAAACAGAGATATAGACCAATGGAACAGAACAGAGTCCTCAGAAATAATACCACACATCTACAGCCATCTGATCTTTGACAAACCTGAGAGAAACAAGAAATGGGGAAAGGATTCCCTATTTAATAAATGGTGCTGGGAAAATTGGCTAGCCATAAATAGAAAGCTGAAACTGGATCCTTTCCTTACTCCTTATACGAAAATTAATTCAAGATGGATTAGAGACTTAAATGTTAGACCTAATACCATACAAACCCTAGAGGAAAACCTAGGTAGTACCATTCAGGACATAGGCATGGGCAAAGACTTCATGTCTAAAACACCAAAAGCAATGGCAGCAAAAGCCAAAATTGACAAATGGGATCTCATTAAACTAAAGAGCTTCTGCACAGCAAAAGAAACTACCATCAGAGTGAACAGGCAACCTACAGAATGGGAGAAAATTTTTGCAATCTACTCATCTGACAAAGGGCTAATATCCAGAACCTACAAAGAACTCAAACAAATTTACAAGAAAAAAACAAACAACCCCATCAAAAAGTGGGCAAAGGATATGAATAGACATTTCTCAAAAGAAGACATTCATACAGCCAACAAACACATGAAAAAATGCTCATCATCACTGGCCATCAGAGAAATGCAAATCAAAACCACAATGAGATACCATCTCACACCAGTTAGAATGGCAATCATTAAAAAGTCAGGAAACAACAGGTGCTGGAGAGGATGTGGAGAAATAGGAACACTTTTACACTGTTGGTGGGATTGTAAACTAGTTCAACCATTATGGAAAACAGTATGGTGATTCCTCAAGGATCTAGAACTAGATGTACCATATGACCCAGCCATCCCATTACTGGGGATATACCCAAAGGATTATAAATCATGCTGCTATAAAGACACATGCACACGTATGTTCATTGTGGCACTATTCACAATAGCAAAGACTTGGAATCAACCCAAATGTCCATCAGTGGCAGACTGGATTAAGAAAATGTGGCACATATACACCATGGAATACTATGCAGCCATAAAAAAGGATGAGTTTGTGTCCTTTGTAGGGACATAGATGCAGCTGGAAACTATCATTCTTAGCAAACTATCACAAGAACAGAAAACGAAACACCACATGTTCTCACTCATAGGTGGGAACTGAACAATGAGATCACTTGGACTTGGGAAGGGGGACATCACACACCGGGGCCTATCATGGGGAGGGGGGAGGGGGGAGGGATTGCATTGGGAGTTATACCTGATGTAAATGACGAGTTGTTGGGTGCTGACGAGTTGATGGGTGCGGCACAGCAACATGGCACAAGTATACATATGTAACAAACCTGCACGTTATGCACATGTACCCTAGAACTTAAAGTATAAAAAAAAAAAAAAAAAAAAGACAAGATCCTGAGGGGTTCTAATGGTGATTTCACTTCTAAAATTTTATCTTTCCCCCCAAAATGCAAACATTTATGTAAAACTAGAGTGAATTATTTTTAAGATTGGAAATAACACACATTCTAAATATAGGAAAATGGTTATAATCGATTTAGTAGATAGCATATTCAAAATTAAATATATATATGTGTCTCTAAATATACATGATACACGTATGTACACACAAGCTATACACATATTTATCTACTTAGAATACATTCAGCTGTAAATAACAGAAATCCCAATTCAAATAGGACTTAATGGAAAAGCTGATTATCTCATAGAAGTTCAGATGTAAGGGAACTCTAGGTAGAGTATGATAGCGAGCTTAGCAATATCAGTGAAGGCCTAAATGCTTTCCACTGCTTCACTCTGCCATGCTCGTTGGCCATGATGTTGTCTCTATAATTACAAGATGGCTACTGCAGTTTACATGACAATGTCCATATATACTGAAGAAAGGGAGCCATACTGCACCTGTGTTTGTGAAAAATTTCCTTTGCAGAATCAAAGAATATGATTATATTTAATTTTAATCAACACAATTTGCACTCCATAGAAGTTGTACCAATTTATATTTTTATTATAATGTATGAGATTACCTATTTTCCCATACCCTCATCATTTATATTTCTAGTCTGATAGGTGAGAAACGGCATCTGATCATGAGTTTCATTGCATTTCTCTTATTTTAAGTAAGGTTATTAAGCTTTTTGTATTTTAAGTAAGGATCACTTGTACTTCCTTTTCTAGTAATTGCTTTTATCCTTTGACCATTTTTTTCCTATTAAGTTGTTATTTCTTTAAAGAAATCTATATATTTAAGAGGATAGCCCTTTACGTATGACAAAGCTGCAACTCTTTATTTCCAGATTTCTATTTCTCTTTTTACTTTATGATTTGTGTTTTTAATGCAGAATTTAAAAATATTTGTATGATGTCATACACTTTAGTCTTTATTTTATGGCTTCCAGTTTTTTTGGCAATACTTAGAAAGGCCTATTTCTCTATGTGAGGAGTATACTACAAAATGTATCTTATATTTTATTCTAATACTTTTATGATTTAGTTATTTACTTTAAAAATCTTTAATTCTTCTCAACTCCATTTTGTCGTAAGTGTAAGAATCCAATTTATTTTTCTTCAGCATGATTATTTACTTGTTACCATTTACAATGCTATTTTTTCCCTGCTGATATAAAATGTAGAATGGTGTCCAATGGACATATCCTAATAATCACATGGATTCTGTTGACCTAAAGAAAGAAACTGAGGCAAAATTAATATAGGCAATTTATTTGAGCCGGGGTTGAGAACTGCAGCCTTAAACACACTTCCAAGTTGCCTTGGGGAGTACTCCACTCAGCCTTTGTTACAGGAAGGTTTTTTAAAAAATGTTTTCCTTTTGGCCGAGTGCAATGGTTCACGCCTGTAATCCCAGCACTTTGGGAGGCTGAGGCAGGTCGATCACAAGGTCAGGAGATCGAGACCATCCTGGCTAACACAGTGAAACCCCGTGTCTACTAAAAAAAATACAAAAAATTAGCTGGGCATGGTGGCAAGCACCTGTAGTCCCAGCTGCTTGGGAGGCTGAGGCAGAAGAATGGCGTGAACCCGGGAGGCGGAGCTTGCAGTGAGCAGAGATTGGGCCACTGCACTCCAGCCTGGGCCACAGAGTGAGACTCCGTCTCAAAAACAAAACAAACAAAAAAAAATTTTCTTTTTAATTATTATGGATATATACTAGTTGTACATGGGGGGATGGTTAATGGGTACTAGCAGGTTTTTAAAGGCAAAAGGGAAGAAGGAGTGGGCTGATACCAAGTTGTCTGACAGGAATTCTCGTTGGTTTATAGAAGTAACATTGATTAGTGATTGGCTATACATCATCGAACTGAACTATAGGGTAAGAGTTATGGTGTCTAGCACATGGCATTCTATGGTTACTTGGTGTCAGTTAGTCTAGAGCCTGCATAGCACATGGCTTCAAGAGATAATTATTTAGCTCAAAGAGGGAGTAAGATGTGACTACTGTTATATGCCATCACAGTTTACGCCTCTCTGGGCCTAAATTAAAAGGAGCTTGCATTCCTCAGATAAAAAGTTTTTCTTTCTCAATTCTTAGATCTAAAACAAAGTTTTCTTAGAATTTAGTAATAGTACAGGATGCCTAGAGCAGAATCAAGAACCTCCTTGAAATCTAACCATAATCAAATCAGATAAATGCAAAAACAGTATAATGATTGATGTTCCTGTCTGGTCAGAAATAACTAGTTGCAACACTAGCCATATTCATCCATTTATTTCGTCAGAGTTTTGAAGAGTCTACTGTCATATTTTAACCCCCTTAAATGCTGGTGTGGGACATTTAGCTCACAACAACATAGTCCTTCTAGGACAGCATCCCTCACCTCTACTGAAGCCAAGATACCCTTCTTCCATGACTGCAGAGGAAAAAATTTACACATCTTTTCTCCCCAAAAGACACAAAGCTTCTCCTCTATCATTGCATTAGTTGATTAGTCTCACCCAGTTTGTCATTCAGCCTCTCAAAGGAGTAACATTTTCTTCCACTGTTCCCAGAAAAGGAGGGCACAATAATAATTCAGAATATCTCTGGTACTTTCCCTCTGAAGTGACATATCAATTCTATTCATACTTGTGCTCTATCAGACTTCACCCATTCATTGAGTTGAAGACTAGTACTACTGCGGGAACTATGGAGACAGAAGAGGAGGGAATAAATCATAATCTTCTCTCAAGGAACTCAGTCTAATGAGAGCAGAAAAGTAAACAGTAAAAGTAAGGCCTCATAAAACGTGACAAATAGTACCCAGTTGACACTTGTCCTGACAACTACATGGATCCTTACACAAGGTGCTGTGGGAGAAGTGAGGAAAGTCACCTCCACTGGACTGGGAATTCACAAGGACTTAAAGAGGAAGAGACGTTAGCAATGTCTTTAATGATGAATACAAGTTTGATGGATAAGTAAGAAGGAATAAATGGGAAAGAAGAAGGAAGACGGGCATTCCAAAACCAAAGCAACAAAAACACGTACACATGAATGCAGGCATGAAAGAGCAATGTGTCTTCCAGGTCCTGTGAGAAGTTCAGAATGGCTGGAAAGATAGGGTCTTGGGCAGTGAGTGAGAAGCAATGAGGCTTTAGGGGTGGATGGACACCCCTTGTATGTCCTTGTATGTCTCCCTGAGGAGTTTGTACTTGATACTGTCAGAGAAGGGAGCCAGTGAAACATGTTAAAGAGGGAGTAATATGGTTATGTGTCATTTTTCTTTAAAAAATCATTTTAAATAAGTTGTGTTGCACTTTTGTGTGTGTGTGTAAAAGTCCCTTTTAAGATCTGGTGAAGCCTATATATTACTTCTCAGAATAATGGTTTAAATTCATTGTTTTAGAAAAGAAACCAATCATATTGAACTATAACTTATCAAAATTTTTTAATGTGGGATATAATAGAAGCTGACAGCACAAAAACTTATTAATAAAATAAATAACACCACCTAGTAGAAAGTACTATCATAACTTAAAAGTAGTGATAAAGCATAAAAGAGATACCTGTAACAACTGCAATTTGATATCAGATATTTGTGATTTTTGTTAGTGACATGGTCACTGATGTTATGAATAATTCTTTCATTTCAAACCTACATTTAGAATGGAAAGGTGCTGGTGCCTCTGACGCACTGAGCATTGGACTTCTAGAATGGAAAGATGTCAAATTTCAGTCAAATGTAAGTCGAAATAAAGATGTAATTTTTCCCATCCAATTCTCAGATCCTCTGAATTCTATATACTAGTATAAATAAAAGAGACTGGGGGTGGGAATGGGGACAAATGAATTTAATTAGAAATGACTAGTCAAGGGGAGAAGTGATAAAGGTCTGAATGTTAATAGCCACTATTAGTTGGGCACTTGTTATATTCCATGCATTGTTCAAAGTGTTTTCTATGATCATCTTATCTGCAGAGGTAAGGCTATTATTATCATATTTTATAGATAAAAAAAAAAAAAAAACCAAATCACAGAGAACTAAGAAACTTCTTTCAGAATGGGAGTGGCCAAGATGGCTGACTAGAAGCAGCTAAGGTGCATGACTCTCCTGGAGAGGAACGGAAGGAGCAAGTAAATACAGCACCTTCAACAGAAACATGCAGGTACTCACACTGAGAATAATCAAGGAAACAACTTGACCCACGGAGAATGAAGAAAAGACAGGAAAATGGGCCACCCAGGAACAACACAGAGCCAGGAGAACTTCCCCCACCAAGGGAAGCAGCGAGTGAATGTGCGACCCCGGGAAATCATGCTTCTCCCAACGGATCTTTGCAACCCCTGGATCAGGAGATCTCCTTGTGAACCCACTGCACCAGGGCCTTCAGTCTGACAGACACAGCTATGTGGAGTCTTTGCAGAGCAGCCGTTCAGGCAAGCGTGGAGACCCTGGAGCCTTAGATACTCAGGTTTTCCGGCAAAAGTAGCTGCAGCTCTGGCAAAGTGGGAGTTTAGACCCCCGTACATACTCCTAGGAAAGAGGCTCAATTGAGGCGGCTGAGCAGTGACAGCCTGCAGGCCCCATTTCCATGGCACCTCACAGGATAAGACCCACTTGCTTGGAATTCCAGCCAGCCTCTGGTAGGAGCATCGCACCTCCCTTAGAAGGAGCTCTTGGAGTTAGGGGTGGGCTTCCATCTTTGCTGTTTGGGTGCCTTAGCCATTCCAGCCTTCAGGATTTGGAGAGTCCGGGCCAGGGGGAAAGGGATCCCCCAGCACAGCACAGCTGCTCTACCAAAACATGGCCAAACAGTTGCTTTCAGTGGGTGCCCAATCCCATTCCTCCTCGCTGGGCAGGACCTCTCAGCCAGGGCCTTCAGCCATGCCCCAACCATGTTCTATAGCTGACAGAGATTTGAAATCCCCCTGGGACGATGCTTCCAGAGGGAGGGGTGGGACCCCATCTTTGCTGTTTGGGTGACGTAACTGATCCAGCCTTTGGGCTTTGGAGAGTCCAAGCTGACCAAGGATAGAAGGGATCCCCCAGCACAGCACAACTGCTCCACCAAAACGTGGCCAGACTGTTTCTTTTTTTTTTCTCCTGATCCCATTCCCCCTCATTGGGTGGGACCTTCCAATAGGGCCTCCAGCCACCCCTGCCAGTGTTCTCTGGTTGATAGAGATTTGTAACCTTTTTAGGACAGCACTCTTAGAGGGAGGGGAGGGCTATCATGTTTGCTGTTGAGTGACTTAGACATTCCAGCCTTCAGGCTTTGGAGTGTTTGACGCAACTGGGGGTGAAGTGGAACCCCAGCGCAGCACAGCTGCTCTACCAAACGTGACCTAACTGCTTTTGTAAGACAGTCCTGGATCCCGTTCCTCCTCACTGGGTGGGACCCACCAACCAGGGTCTCTAGCCGACTCCTACATGTGCCTCTGGGCCGGCAACAGGCCTGTACCTCCCTGGGACAAAGCTCCCAGAGAAAGGGACAGGCTGCCATCTTTGCTGTTTTGCAGACTTCCCTGGTGATATCTCCAGGTACTGGAACATATGAGGCAACTAGGGACTGGAGCAGGCCCCAAGCATACTGTAGCAGCACAACAGAAAAGTAACCAGCCTATTATGTGGGTGCCCATTCTAATATCTCCTCACCAGGTAGGTCTTCCAGGCCTGGGCCTCCAGCAACCCACCACCAGAGCTATCAAGCCAGTAGCAACTTGGCAACTCCCTGGACAGAGCCTCTCAGGGCAACTAAAAGCTTCTCTGCCACTGCCTCTGCAGTGGAACTGCCCTTGACACCCTTGGACTAACGAAGGAGCAAAGACCCAAAATGTCTTATTCACACCTCAAACAAGCTGCAGTTAAGCCAAGGAGATGCCAGTCTATTTCCCACGGGCCCCACACTGCTCATCACCAGGCAGTAAACTCCTGGCTAGGGCCCACAGCACAAGGACACTCCATCCTGGGCTGATTGCACTAAGCGATTGCTGACCTACATCTCTTTGCGGTGGGGACCCCAGGAGACAAGAAAATGACCCTCAGCCACAACCACTACTAAGATTCCTTCCTGTCTGCCTCCAAGTTGGGGAAGGAACATAAACACTGAGATCACCCCAGAACTACAGTGGGCAGCTCAGGAGTGCCAAGTCATAATCTACAGTCAACACTCAAGGGGGAGAGGAACCCACACTTTCAAAGCATTGAGAGGGAACACAGCTGCAACTGTGAGGAAACAGGGGAGCCACACAAGTGAGCAAGAGTCTACCAACTGACTGAGAAGCCTAAGTGCCACCTGCTAGATCACACCCTAAAGCTTTAACACCAAAAATACCTCACTAACATATCCCCTTCTGAAACCAGAGACAAGAAGTCAGCTTCACATAAAGACCCTGCACAAAGCCTTGGTTTGGTGAAAACATCCAGAAAAGAAGTCCATTGACTGTACTCAATCTACACTGCAGTTAAAGGAACTCGCACACACAGTGAGGAGAAAGAACCAACATAACATCTCCGGTAACTCAAATAGACAGAGTGTTGTATATCCTCCAAATGACTGCACCAGTTCTGCAACAAGAGTTCTTAACCAGACTGAACTGGCTGGAATGATAGAAATAGAATTCAGAATATGGATAGGAACAAAGATCACTGAGATTTAAGAGGATGGCAAAACCAAATTAAAAGAAAATAAGAATCACAATAAAGCAATACAGGAGCTGAAGGATGAAATAGCCAAGATAAAAAAGAACCTAATGGGTCTGACAGAGCTGAATAACACAATATAAGAATTTCACAGTGTAGTCACAAGTATTAACGGCAGAATAAATCAAGCTGAAGGAGGGCTCTCAGAACCTGAAGACTGGTTCTCTGAAGTAAGACAGACAAAAATAGGCCGGGCGCAGTGGCTCAAGCCTGTAATCCCAGCACTTTGGGAGGCCGAGACGGGCGGATCACGAGGTCAGGACATCGAGACCATCCTGGTTAACACAGTGAAACCCCGTCTCTACTAAAAAATACAAAAACCTAGCCGGGCGAGGGGGCAGGCGCCTGTAGTCCCAGCTACTCGGGAGGCTGAGGCAGGAGAATGGTGTAAACCCGGCAGGTGGAGCTTGCAGTAAGCTGAGATCTGGCCATTGCACTCCAGCCTGGGCGACAGAGCAAGACTCCGCCTCAAAAAAAAAAAAAAAAAAAAAAAAAAAGACAGACAAAAATAAAGAAACAAGAATAAAAAGGAATGAACAAAACTTCTAGAAGTATGGAATTATGTAAAGGGGCCAAATCTATGAATCACTGGTATCCCTGAAAGGGAGGGGGAGAAAGCAAACAACTTGGAAAACATATTTCAGGATATTGTCCATGAAAACGTCCACAACCTTGCTAAAGAGGCCAAAAATCAAATTCAGAAAATACAGAGAACTCCTGCAGGATACTACACAAGAAGATCATCCCCAAGACACATAATCGTCAGATTTTCCAAGGTCAAAATGAAAGAAAGAATGTTAAAGGCAGCTAGAGAGAAAGGGCAGGTCACCTACAAAGGGAACCTGATCAAGCTAACAGCTGAACTCTCAGCTGAAACCTTAAAAGCCAGAAGAGATTGGGGGCCTATTTTCAACATTCTTAAAGAAAAAATCTTCAACCACAAATTTCATATCCAGCCAAACTAAACTTCTTAAGTGAAGGAGAAATAACATCCTTTTCAGAGAAGCAAATGTTGAGGGACTTCATTACCACCAGACATGCCTTACAAAAAATCTTGAAAGAAGCCTAAATATAGAAAAGAAAGATCACTGCCAGCTAATACCATAACACACTTATACACACAGACCAGTGTCACACACAGACCAGTGTGCAAAGCAACCACACAAACAACTAGTCTAGGGGAGAAGTGATAAAGGTCTGAATGTTAATAGCCACTATTAATTGAGCACTTGTTATATTCTATGCATTGTTCAAATACGTAGCACTAGAAGCCCACATCAAAAAGTAAGAAAGAGCTCAAATTAACAACGGAACTTCACAACTGAAAGAATTAGAGAAGCAGGAACAAATCAATCCCAAAGCTAGCAGAAGACGAGAAATAACACAAATCAGAGCTGAACTGAAGTAAATCAAGACACAAAAAAACCACTCAAAAGATCAACAAATCCAGTTGTTTTTTTTTTTTTGAAAAAATTAATAAAATATACCATTAGCTAGACTAATAAAGAAGAGAGAAGATCCAAATAAACACAACTGGAAATGATGAAGGCAATGTTACTACCGGCCCCACAGAAACAAAAACAACCATTAGAAACTACTACAAATACCTCTATACACACAAACTAGAAAACCTAGAAGAGATAGATAAATTTCTGGACACACATACCCGCCCAAGACTGAGCCATGAAGCAATTGATTCCCTGAACAGACCAATAACAAGCTTAAAAATCAGTAATAAATAGCCTACCAAATAAAAAAAGCTGGGACCTAATGGATTCACAGCCAAATTCTAAGAGATGTACAAAGAAGAGCTGATACCATTTCTAAAGAAACTGTTCCAAAAAACTGAGGAGGAGGGGCTCCTTCTCAACTCATTCTATGAGGCCAGTGTCACCCTGATACCAAAACCTGGCAGAGACACAATAGAAAATGAAAACTTCAGGCCAATATCTTTGATGAACACTGATACAAAAATCCTTAAAAAAAATACTTGCAAACCAAATCCAGCAGCACATCAAAGAGCTAATCCACCATGATCAAGTAGGCTTTATCCTCAGGATACAAGGTTGGTTTAATGTATGCAAATCAACAAATGTGATTCATCACATAAACAGAACTAAAGACAAAAACCACATGACTAATCTCAATAGATGCAAAAAAGGCTTTCAATAAAATTCAGCATCCTTTCAACATAAAAACTCCCAATAAATTAGGTATTGAAGGAACATACCTCAAAATAATAAGAGCCATCTATGACAAAACCACAGCCAACATACTGAATAGGCAAAAGCTGGAAGCATTCCCCTTGAAAACTGGCACAAAACAAGGATGCCCTCTCTCACCACTCCTATTCAATATAGTATTTAAAGGCCTAGCCAGAGCTATCAGGCAAGAGAAAGAAACAAAGCGTATTCAAATGGGAAGAAAGGACATCAAACTATCACTGTTTGCAGATGACATAATTCTATATCTAGAAAATCTCGTAGTCTTGGCCCAAAAGCTCCTCCAGCTGATGAACAACTTCAGCAAATTTTCAGGATGCAAAAATCAATGTACAAATATCACTAGCATTCCTATACACCAACAACGGCCAAACTGAGAGACAAATCAGAAAGGCAATCCCAATCCCAACTGCCACAAGAAGAATGAAATACCTAGGAATACAGCTAACCAGAAAGAGAAAAGGGCTGTACAATGAGAATTACAAAACACAGATGAAATCAGAGAAGACACAAGAAAATAAAAAATAAAAAAAATCCCATGCTCATGGGTAGGAAGGATCAGTATCATTAAAATAGCTATACAGCCAAAAGCTACTTACAGATTCAATGCTACTCCTATCAAACTACCAATGACATTCTTCACAGAACTAGAAAAAATAAATTTTAATTCATGTGGAACCAAAAAAGAGACCGAATAGCCAAGGCAATCCTAAGCAAAAAGAACAAAATGGGAGGCATCACTTTACCTGACTTCAAACTATATACTATAGTGCTACAGTAACCAAAACAGCATGGTACTGGTTCAAAGACAGGCACATAGACAAATGGAACAGAATAGAGAGCCCAGAAATAAGGCCACATATCTACAGCCATCTGATCTTCAACAAAGCTGACAAAAACAAGCAATGGGGAAAATACTCCCTATTCAACAAATGGTGCTGGAATAACTGGCTAGCCATATAGAGAAGACTGAGGTTGAACCCCTTCCTTAAACCATCTACAAAAATAAATACAAAATGGATTAAAGACTTAAATTAAAACCCAAAACTATAAAAACCCTGGGAGACAACCTAGGCAATACCATCCTGGCCATAAGAATAGGCAAAGATTTCATGACAAAGACACCAAAAGCAATTGCAATCAAAGCAAAAATTGACAGTGGGATCTAATTAAACTTAAAAGCTTCTGCACAGCAAAAGAAACTACCAACAAAGTAAACAGACAATCTGCAGAATGGGAGAAAATGTTTGCAAACTATGCATCTGACAAAGGTCTAATATCCAGCATGTATAAGGAACTTAAACAAATTTACAAGAGAAAACCAACCCCATTAAAAAGTGGGCAAAGGACGTGAACAGACACTTCTCCAGAGAAGACATACATGCAGCCCGCAAGCTCAGTATGAAAAAAAGCTCAATATCACTGATCATTAGAGAAATGCAAATGCAAACCAAAGCCACAGTGAGACACCCTCTCACACTAGTAAGAATAGCCATTACTAAAAAGTCAAATAACAGATGCTGGCGAGGTTGTGGAGAAAAAGGAACAATTATACATCATTGGTGGGAGTGTAAATTAGTTCAACCATTGTGGAAAGCAGTATGGCAATTCCTCAAAGAGCTAAAATCACAACTACCATTTCACCCAGCAATCCCATAACTGGGTATATACCCAGATGTATGTAAATCATTCTACCATAAAGATGTATGCATGCAAATATTCATTGCAGCACTAGTCACAATAGCAAAAACATAGAATTAACCTAAATGCCCATCAATAACAGATTGAATAAAGAAAATGTGGTTACATATATACCATGAAATACTATGTGACCTTAAAAAAAGAACAAGATCATGTCTTTTGCAGGAACATGGATGGAGCTGGAAGCTATTATCCTTAGCAGACTAATACAGGAACAGAAAAGCAAATACCACATGTTCTCACTTTTAAGTGGGAGCTAAATGATAAGAACTTATGAACACAAAGAAGAAAACAACAGACACTGGGGTCTACTTGAGGGGAGAGGGTGGGAGGAGGGAGAGGAGCAGAAATGGTAACTGTTGGGTACTGGGCTTAATATCTGGGTGTACAACAAACCTGTGTGACACATGTTTACCTATGTAACAAATCTTCACATGCACCTCCAAACTTAAAAGTTAAAAAAAAAAAGAAACTTCATTCAATTCACATAGCTACTGTGAACCAAGTTTCAAATGTAGATTGTTTGACTTCAGAAATTTACAGTTTTCTACTATTGGGGCAGTAGCAATGGTGGTAAAAGAATGTGTTCGAAGCATGTGGAAGATAGAATGAGGCTGGGCACAGTGGCTCACGACTGTAATCCCAGCATTTTGGGAGGCCAGGCCAATGGATCACCTGAGGTCAGGAGTTTGAGACCAGCCTGGCCAACATGGCAAAACTCCATCTCTACTAAAAATACAAAAATTAGCTGTGTGTGATGGCACGCACCTGTAAGGCCAGCTACTCAGGAGGCTGAGGCAGGAGAATCCCTTGAACCCGGGAGGCAGAGGTTGCAGTGAGCTGATATCGAGATCACACCACTGCACTCCAGCCTGGGGGAGAGTGAGACACCATCTCAAAAAACAAACAAACAAAAAACAAAAACAAAAGAAGAAGGAGGAGGAGGAAGAGGAGGAAGAGGGAGGACTCTACAAATAAACCCAGGTGAAGTAGAAAGTTTCTGTAAAATATTTGCTACCCAATGTTTTCCTTTTTGGCAATTCTTCCCCCTCCTCTCCAGGTAGACTTTTGGTCATTAAGGATAAGCCATGGGGCTAAGGCTTATTTCCCCTGGAAAGGGAAAAAAAGCACCACCTAGTGTATTTGGATATAATATGATTTTTTTTTCCTGGGTTGGAGAAAGTGAGAGGGAGTGAGAAAGTGAAAAATGTTAGAAGGTATCTTTGCTCCCTTTTGGGGGATCAAACTTGGCTGAGGGAGAGAGTTAGAGAAGAAAACCCAAACAACTCTAAGCAAATCAAAGATTATTGAGGATGGTGCCCTGATTCCTGTGTAGTGTGGAGAGTCAGAAAGCTCTGTGAGAATTCCTCTGCTTGACATAGTCCTATATCTAATATGGTGCCAGAGTGCTTGAGTATCAGTGATGAGAATGCCTAGACTAAGGGCATCTACACTAGATCCTGAACTCTCCAGATGGTTTCTAAGAAAGTATCCAAGAGCCACCAGGTATCCAAGAGGGTCAGTTTGTTGAACAGGCTGCTGGACTGGCCGCTAGGTTTAGACATGGATGACAAGGTACAGGGACCTTATAACTAGGGGCAATAGCATGGTCATCAACAGCAGGTGCCAGCACAGAGGTTCCAAAAATTAGGTCAAGCCAGCAATATTTCAGTGGCTACCCCTATAGGACACTCAGTTAGCAGGGAGCCCAGCTAAATTAAAGCAGATGCATCAAGGCAAGAATATAATGCCCTTAAAATGAAGCAAAACAAACCATCTCAATAAGAAGCCTGTGAGGGCCACATCACCCTTCTGCAATGCCAGAGCTTCTCTGCTCCAAATTTATCTTAAAAGCAACATGGGGGTGGAGGGACACTTCACATACTTCATATGGGTGGAAACATACAGTATTCATCTAAAAAATCTCCTAAATTTTTCATTGTAAAAACAGGTAACTTTGATCAGCCAGCTCAAGCTTTTTTCATCATTAGAGGGAGTAGAGTTTTATTAAGACGAGATCAGTTAAAGTAAAGAAAGACATATCTCTTCAATCCTAATTTGTGACTATTATAATTGAACCCCAGTAGATGTGAAAACACACCATGGATCCTAAGGAAGAAAGAGTTATTAGTCTCTGCAGTTTGACTCTGGCTTAAGAGCAACGTGGCTATCAGCTGAGCCTCATCTCTTGCAAAGCCAACATGGCTCCGAGTGATTTTCTTAGTCCTTTTAAACTGTTCTTACCTTCCTTATTACTAGTTGCAGGTACTCCTACCCTGGCTATGGAGTCTATACTCTAAAAATGTCCCAGACCATTGTATTTAGGAAGTGAGTTATCTTGGCTTCTCTCTTTGAAAGTCTCAACACTTTGAAAATTTAGAGTCCAAATAAAAGGATATCTCCTTCTAAACTCTGTGTAGCATTTCTTTCACAAAGTTTTGGCCCTGGCCTCAGGTTGACTTAGATCTTTAATATAAGATTTATAATAACCCTATAATGCAGATATAGGCTATTTCTAAATTCTTGAACATCCCAGACAGATTCTGAATGACTATGGCATTTGGTGCAAATAAATATTACTGTGGGACTGTGTTCATTACCTATTCTGGGTAGTTATGGCAAAGAATCAGATCAAGTCTTTGCCCCAAGAAACCAAGTCTGATTATCCAGGGGATATACTTTAAGGATGTCTGAGCCCTAGGGGTTGAGCCATTTCAGCTCTCATTGGAACTTTCTTTCAGTTCTAGGAATCATTAACAGCATCATTATCCAGTAGCTATTTGGCCTTCTCTGAAAATAAAGTGAGACCTCCGAATTCCTTGGTTTATTGTGTTGTGCTATAGATTTCAAAGACATTATAATGTAGAAATGCTGTCTTTTATAAATTGCCAAAATTTGGTTACTAGCATAGAGTAATTCCTGTGTATTTACATCACAGACTAGATAATGTTGCACCTGGCTAAAGCAGGCTATGAACTTAATCTTTTGGGAAGCTATTCCAGCAGTTTTAACTTAATCTGTTATGCTTAAGCAGTACACTAAGTAAAGACCTAGTCTAGGGCTTCATTGTGGCACTCAATAAATGCCAGCTGAAAGTGAAATGTTGGTGATATATATGAGTCTATTCTACCTGATACCAAAGCAAGAACTAGTAAAGCACCTTTTATTTTCTAATAAAATTGAAAATATGTCATAGACTTAAATCCTTTCAAAATTCTAGTAAAAAAAATTACTACCAAAAACCTGGAACTCTTAGCTTAATCAAATTATTTCACCAGGAAAAAAGATAATGTAATAATCAGATGCCATTATTTACGCTTTCCTTCCCAAATCCTTAATGACAATGATATTTTTAAAATTTAAAAAGAATCCATTTTTCTTGTAAATTTGTTTGAGTTCTTTGTAGATTCTGGATATGAGCCCTTTGTCAGATGAGTAGATTGCAAAAATTTTCTCCCATTCTGTAGGTTGCCTGTTCACTCTGATGGTAGTTTCTTTTGCTGTGCAGAAGCTCTTTAGTTTAATGAGATCCCATTTGTCAATTTTGGCTTTTGCTGCCGTTGCTTTTGGTGTTTTAGACATGAAGTCTTTGCCCATGCCTATGTCCTGAATGGTACTACCTAGGTTTTCCTCTAGGGTTTGTATGGTATTAGGTCTAACATTTAAGTCTCTAATCCATCTTGAATTAATTTTCGTATAAGGAGTAAGGAAAGGATCCAGTTTCAGCTTTCTACTTATGGCTAGCCAATTTTCCCAGCACCATTTATTAAATAGGGAATCCTTTCCCCATTTCTTGTTTCTCTCAGGTTTGTCAAAGATCAGATGGCTGTAGATGTGTGGTATTATTTCTGAGGACTCTGTTCTGTTCCATTGGTCTATATCTCTGTTTTGGTAACAGTACCATGCTGTCTTGGTTACTGTAGCCTTGTAGTATAGTTTGAAGTCAGGTAGCGTGATGCCTCCAGCTTTGTTCTTTTGACTTAGGATTGTCTTGGCAATGCGGGCTCTTTTTTGGTTCCATATGAACTTTAAAGCAGTTTTTTCCAATTCTGTGAAGAAACTCATTGGTAGCTTGATGGGGATGGCATTGAATCTATAAATAACCTTGGGCAGTATGGCCATTTTCACGATATTGATTCTTCCTATCCATGAGCATGGTATATTCTTCCATTTGTTTGTGTCCTCTTTTATTTCATGGAGCAGTGGTTTGTAGTTCTCCTTGAAGAGGTCCTTTACATCCCTTGTAAGTTGGATTCCTAGGTATTTTATTCTCTTTGAAGCAATTGTGAATGGAAGTTCATTCATGATTTGGCTCTCTGTTTGTCTGTTACTGGTGTATAAGAATGCTTGTGATTTTTGCACATTAATTTTGTATCCTGAGACTTTGCTGAAGTTGCTTATCAGCTTAAGGAGATTTTGGGCTGAAACAATGGGGTTTTCTAAATATACAATCATGTCATCTGCAAAGAGGGACAATTTGACTTCTTCTTTTCCTAACTGAATACCCTTGATTTCTTTCTCTTGCCTGATTGCCCTAGCCAGAACTTCCAACACTATGTTGAATAGGAGTGGTGAGAGAGGGCATCCCTGTCTTGTGCCAGTTTTCAAAGGGAATTTTTCCAGTTTTTGCCCATTCAGTATGATATTGGCTGTGGGTTTGTCATAAATAGCTCTTATTATTTTGAGGTACGTTCCATCAATACCGAATTTATTGAGCGTTTTTAGCATGAAGGGCTGTTGAATTTTGTCAAAAGCCTTTTCTGCATCTATTGAG